>NC_056735.1:1775899616-1775912116 GCF_019279795.1 Protopterus annectens | reverse complement strand
ACTATGATCCTCCTAGATATGGGCAGACCTTGCTAACTAAGATTTTGAGTTTAGGCTACATCCTTTATATTGCGATTCTCTAGTATTATATTGGGTACACACGGCTAGGTTTATAAAGACATTTGGGTCAGTAGCCTAGTAACCACCAATGAACCTATCAAGTAACAAGAGTATTCTTATCTTCAGTCATCTAAATTTTTAGAGATGACAGTATTACTTGTGTGTTACCTCACTCTCAGATTGCAATGGATTTTTTTTCAAGATAACTGTTGACATATCCCTAAGAATTTGGTGGGGAGAGGTACTTAGGAGGAAGCAAGCTCAGCAGCAGGTGTGCAAGAGTAATTACATGTAGACAGTAATTTGCCATTGCTGAGCTGGAGTTCTTCCTGGATATACACACAGAAGGCAAACAAGGTATGGTTCAGGCAGGGAGCAATCAGCAAAAAGGGTGAGGTAAAGAATAATTGGACATTTTACACTATGTTGCTTTCACACTAGGCTCAATTTACACTGGAAACAGCACCAGCAGCAGTGTGGGTACAAGTTCCTTCACAGTATCAATGGATGTATGACAATAACAGATAATAAACACCCTCAGTACATGTAATTAGGTGGCTTACAAAAGGGTACTACAACACTATAGAGACACTAGGAATATGCAAGGTTGCCCAGTTGTATGGCTCATAGCAGTAAAACAATGGAGGACACACACCCTGCTACTGTAGGAGGCTGATTAAAACAAGGCATTACACCTGGCAAGCTATCAGCTGGCTGTACAAAGCCATGGGTAGACAGTGTGAGCCTTATGGGACAAACTCCAAAATATATGTCATCAGTAATACAACCAATGTTTTCTTATAGCCTGTTGTTTACCAGCCCTATGTGGGGCATTTAGCTGGTCAAAATAAGAATATTCTAAGGATAAATAGGAGCAACTGATGACTGATCAGGATCAGGAGGTGAAGAACCAGTGGCTGGCTCCAGCCTCAGGGGTCACAGAATGGAATATTACCAAACACTGTGACTGCAACATAGAAGCCCACTCACACAGTTGTATCATAGACTGGCACTTAGGAAGGAGCAGTTTTCTGCCATGAGAAGGTTATCCTGCTTACCCATCTTCAGGTGAGGGCTGTATTGAAGAAAACAGTGGAATGATGAAGCTTGGACCCCAAACATATACCCCACACTCAGTTAGATTCCACACTCATTTAGCTTAGCGGCAGCTTCTCATGTGCAGTGCGCAAGGACAGCATGGGAGAACATCAAGAAATTAGGAAGATGAAGTGCAACACTTATGAAAGATTGCTGAAAAATAACCTCCTCTACCATGCTTAACATTGTTGTTTCTTATTTGCAGAAACTGTGTGTTACCTGTAAGACTCACATTGCGCCTTCCAACAATACCTTTTGTTTAATGGACCCTCCTGCATGTTTGATCACCTGGTACCTTGCAGGTGCTCTTCCATGTGAATGGAAACACCTGTCTTACATATCACCCCCTGGAACATTCTGACATTACCTGCAATGTATTGTGATACCAAAGGTATAATATGTAAAATTTGTGTTAAAGCCCAAATTATGATATTTACACTGAGGCCACAGAGTTTGCTGAGCTGTACAGCCTTCCACAATCCTTACTGTTGCGTACTACACATAGTGATAGTTACATTAAGGGTTCAAATGGCATTGTTGATACGTGCAGTTCTTGCTCTGTATGCCATTCTTCAGCAGAGTGCTGTCTGTCGATAGGATACATGGCTCATTGGACACTGCCTGACCTCTTACAGTTATGCAACATGCACACCACTATGAATACCCACAACAAAGACTGTGATCTTTTATAGACACAGAACTGGAACATGGATGGCACTACAGATTTCTATCCCAAGGAATCCTATACTTATTGAATAAACTTCCTATGCATGTCATGCAATAGTCGACACGGTCTGTATTCAGTAATATTATGAATGAATAACCTGGAAATCACAAATCCTCTTTGGGGTATATAGCATGTTGCTTCTTGACCATGTGTCTTACCTCACTTAGCAGAGTTCAGGCTTAGCTGGCTATGCTTATCAGTGGTCTTTTGAACTGCATGCCTAGTATATACCTATGAACTTATCAAACTAATATATAATTACCAGGTATCTTACAAATGTGCATGCTGCATATAGAATATATACGCAGACAAAAACCTAAGTTGATTGATGAATGTATTTCTATAAGCCATCTCATTTGAATGCCATTATACGGTCATTAATATAAACTACTGGGGTCTATATTATATGCACGAAAAGACTAAACCGCGAACGCTCACATGAGTGAAAATGCCGGTAATCTAACTTGCTGCAGCCCCCCACACCCCCCGCTAACTATATATTCTAACTCCAAGGTCGTACTACAGTGAGGAAAGGGCAAATATCCCACTCCTCACTGTAACACAACCCCACAATCACACTTTCGATTCTTGGCATTTTCGCTCATGCGAGCGTTCGCGGTTTAGTCTTTTTGTGCATATAATATAGACCCAGCTACTGACCACACCAGTTTTCATACTACCATGATTGTGCAACAGATGTCTCTGAATTGCACATCCCCTGCACATCGACACTGAATGCATAGTTTAGCTTTACATAGTGTGCTATTTTTCCTTTCTGAATACTCCCTACTGTGATTTATGTACTGTACCACCTATGTACACATATAACAAGGTACCTATAAACAAACATTTAATTGTTTGTTTCAGTATGTAATGAAAGCAACAAATAGATGTGTGCTGTACTCTCCAAGGTACCATGAATTAAACTTAACCTCTGTTTGAAATTGTTTAATTTTTTCACATTATTTCTTTATTCAGCTGTTTGTTTGTGTACTTATTAGTTGCAGATTGATAACCATGTCAGTGGGAGTCTGAAAGACCCTTTTGAGCCACAACCTGAGCTCTATGGTGCCAGACAGAAACAGAAAATTGTAAATAGAATAAAGAATTATACCACTTTCATTAGCAATGTCAAACAGTTGGGCTAAATGCAGAAGAAGAATTCAAGTGAGATGATAGTTGAAAATTTTTAAGAAATGGAAATGAGGTCAAACTATAACTACAACTTTGCAGGCAAGAATGACATTATTGCTCATGCCTGAAATATTTGTTATGTAAGCAGATATGTAAAATGTACACATACAAATAAGCTGTTTAATAGAATGGCTATGTTAAGTACAGAAGGATCTCTCCATTTTTATTCATTTTGTTAGTTTTATGTGCAATGGTGCTCCTTAAACTAATGAGTGTGTATCGGTAGGGTACAGGTTTTTCATTGTCATGATTCATTAGCAAATTGTCTTTTTGCAATAAAATATCACACTTGATTTTACTTGTAATTTACATCGTTCACTTTAAACCTGTTATATTACATCAGAAATATTGATCTATGCCTAGACATGATAATCATGAAACATTCAAATAAATAACACTATGACTTCACGTGGAACCTGTGTGCCTATTGCTTGTTTAAATTATTTTGTAAAATAAATGAGACTAAAATTTCACATGGAATGTGTGCATCTGTTTACTTCTTTATGTATGTATAAAGTTGTACTGGCTAGTTCTAATTAGACACAAAAAAGTTTTAGTGTATAGGAATATAAGTGCAATAAAAGCTATTAATTTCTTGTGATTTCATGACCTTTCACTTAGAATTGAAGGCATACCTCTCAGCATTATAGTGCAGAGAGAAAAGCCTTGACAGAAACATTTAAATGGCTAAAGTAGTTACCAAAGTCCAAGGTAAAATAGTAGATGATAGTACTCAAAAGTGTCACACAACAGCAATAAGGTACAAATAGTAGACAGAGTCCACGTGATTTGAACATGACTACTCTCTATGCTACGTACTCTCTCTATGCTACTTCTGTTGCAAAAACCTGGAATGCACTCCCTTTTAACATCCGATCACTAGATAACACACGTGACTTTATAAATGCCTTGAGTTACACTTGAATAACTCATGGTCTTGCTCATGTGCTAGCCCTTGGTAATACCTACAAACCCTCCTATACGCACTTCCTCTTCTCTTACCTAACCTATTTTAGCACTACTAGTCAAAGAAGCAGATGACAATCCTATTTCAGCTATTAGTACTGGATACTCTTTCAGTTTACTGTGTATTCCTGTGAATCTACTTATAGCGCCATCATATCTGTTCACCACCAAACACTAAATTGAGCTATTTTTATCAAATGTATAAACCAGTCAAGAGTCTCAATATTGTTTCTGCTAATGTATGTTCTATACTAGCCAAAAAACACTCAAGAGTCTCAATACTGTTTCTGCTAAATGTATGTTCTAACCCAGCCAAAAACATCCAACTACAAATTTTGCCTAATATCATAATGTGTTCTCCAATTGTCTATAGCTCACTGAGCATCATTACTATTATTGAGTTCTACTGTATGCTATCTATACTTACTGTCTATTTTATCTCTGTATGTTACTGTATTTAATAATGTATTTTTTTAATATCTTATCTACTACTCTGTGGAGATTTTCTCCCCGGGTCTCCACTGAAAACAGGCAATTCTGCCCAGTCAGACATTTTCCCTTTTAACAAATGTAAAATAAATAAATAAATAATGACTAGTTACTCCCTAGGAAATACCATCTACAACTTATCCCCCCCACTGTTACTAAAGCACAGGTCCTCATGGGGTTTTCCAGAGCTAAACACACTACAGCAATGAGCCCTGATAACATCAAGGGATGCCTCCTGTCTAGTTTGAAAAACGACGCCCCACACCCACTAGAATATCTATTCAGCCACAGCCTCCAGACAGGATTCATCCCTAGAATGCAGGACTGCAAATGTCATCCCTGTACATAAAGGTGGACCATCAACAGACCCAGGGAACTACAGCCCCATAAGTTGGACTAGTCGTATATACAAGGCCATGGAAAAAGTTATAATGGCTCTAATAAATACATAGGAAATCTTCAAACACTGGACCCATCCTAGTTTGGTTTCATCAAGGGTAGGTCACACCTACTAAACCCAGGGGACTACTTTGAGAAGGCCACTTGAGCCATGGATGATGGGCGAAAAAGTGCACACTCAACCTGGCAAAGGCATTCAACACACTATTTAACTTAGGTATTATAGTCAAACTCAAAAATTTAGACATAAATCCCTATGTAACCCAACGGATAGTCAAATGTCTCATGGATATGACACATGAAGTTAGGCTGGGGGAATCCACCTCCATCAATAGGCCTGTTACTAGTGGTGTTCCATGGGGCTCAGTACTGGGACCTGTCCTGTTTGAATACACTTCTCTGAAGTCATAGCAAATATAGAGTGTCATTGGGTGACCAAATCTGCAGATGACTGCAAGTTGGGTGCAATGAATGATTCCTCCAAAGATGTAAATATCCTTGAGGAGGGTCTGAGAGTCAAGTAACTGGTGCCAGAAACATAGCGTAATACTCAATACCAAAAATGCATACTTATACCCTTTGGGAAGTTGACCACCCCTGCAAATTACAGCATTGATAACACTCTCCTAACAGTAGACTCAGTGGTAAGGGACTTGAGAACTCAGGTTGACAGTAACCTGAACTTTGATTACCACATGTCCATGGTGGTGAGAAAATCCTTCTATGTGGGACAAGTTATAAGTTATGGTATGGCATCCAGATGTAAGGAGATCATAATCCCATTATGCTTAGCCCTCATTAGAACAATAATCGAGTACACTTCACTCTTTAGCATGTATCTGACCAGGCATTTGCAACAACTATAGTGGCCACAGAGATTCCTCATTAAAATAATACAGGGTGTAAATAACATGTTCTATGTGGAAAACCTCAAACCCTTGTCCCTATACTCAATCTCCTACAGAATAATGAGGGTCAGTCTATACCTACCTGACAAGGGCTTCCCAGATCCAGCCCTGATGTATATGCTACACATTCTCAAAACAAACAGCACAATAATTACCCAATCCAAGGATATAAACTTCATCTGTGACATAAGCAAAACATGTTGGAGGAACAGATGTGTGTTTGACAGATTACCCTTTTTCTGAAAAAGACAACCCATTTATGTGAGACAGAAATCTTCTTTAAGCTTATTTAAATAACATTTGTACCAATGGATGGGAAATCATAAATTCACCCCTGCTTGTCACCTGTGGCCTTTATGGACAGCAGCAGCTTATAGCTGCTGGAAGACACAGACATACACCAAAGTCTTTCTAGTCCTTGGACATTGACAATTATGAAAACTGGGGCATGAATGGCCAGGCTTAAAAAGGATCTTGGGCCATTAGACTGGTAGCCTCCAATGAGGATTTCTTCTAGGGAGTTGCAAATACATAAATTTGCTTTCCTTACAAATTTGTGTAACAAGAACAAGTTGGGATCTAGAAATACATATAATAACCAAAATCAGCTATAGTGGAATGTAAGGAAAATGTAAGATACTGGTTAGCAATTAGTTTCTATTTAAGTAAGTTACACTTTATTGGGTATGACACTGCCGTATACATTGGATTTTATATAGCATATATCGTGAGCAGAAGTAGGTTACAAACTACAAAAAGACAACTGGGTACACATGTCCCAGGATAAAGAAGTGTCTGATCCCCATATGCGCACTGTGAAAAAATGACAGCGTAGAATCTTCAAGACACAGAAACATTCCAACAATGGGGTTAGGCCAGGTTCAGGAAGCGGATGCACCTACCCCATTGTAGAAGGAAGTAGTAATCCACAAAAACTGATAGGCCAGAAAACAGCCATAAAGATGACAGAGTGGACTACTGATGATAAGAAAGAAATTATGTATTGTTACTGCTGTGCAAGAAGCCCAAAATTTCCAGAGAGAAGATAGTCGAAATGATTAAGAGAGAAATTGGAGGAAAGAAAAATACTTGTACTAGAAAAACTGTGAAAACGACGCATGCATTTTTTTGTTTTCATTAGTACAAAAGATTATGAAAACCTATAGACAAAACTTTGGGGCCATTTGGAAAACAAAGCAAACAAGGAAGTGCAAAAAATGTAAAGAACAAAACCTAGTGATTTTTGAAAGGCATGAAAAATAAATATGGACATGAGAAAGAAAGAGAGCTCTAATTTGCTGCAATATTTATGCAAAAGAGAAAGCCAAAGTAATCAATACCAGAAAGCATTTCCAAAGATATTTGAAGAGAAATACGAGCAAAGTATCCAGGTATGGAAACTTTCACAACCCAAAAAATAAGATCACAAAGGGGGAATGTAAAACAGAAGATTAGTAAAGTAGAAGTTAAACAAATTGAAGCTGAAGTTATGGAATACTACTTCTAAAGTGAGGGATTTAATGTAGAAAGTCTAACACAGTTTATGTCACAGCATGGTGGAACAATTAGTCCCCAAAGTAAGGCAAACAGAAAGGAAGAAATATGGGCATGGGAAAGTATAATAACTTTAATTGGGTGCAATATTTATGCAAAGAAGAAAGCAAAACAAATCAATACAAAAAAAAAAAAAACAGCACCAAAGAGAGTTGCAGGAAATGCAGGCAAAGGCATCTGATATACACAATTTAAGAGTACAAAATAAGAAAACAAAAGGGAAAAGTAGAAAAGAGGATTAATGGGGAAGTAAAAGAAACAGAAACTGATGTTATGGATTACCTGAGAAATGAAGGATTTAGTGTAGAAAATCCTACAGTGGTAATGGCACTGCTTGATGGAATAATGGGTCTAACAGCTTAAGGAGAGACAGGTGCAACAGGAAGCATCTGATCACTAGCCACATGAAGATTCTCTACAGCCTACAGCAGGAAATGAGTACAAAAGTGCAGATGGAGTTGCACAGCAAGGGAAGGAGCAAGAAACATTGGCAATTCTGACGCAGTCTATGTTGTATAGTGATTGACAAGTGAATTCCTATATGAATGAGCAACACATGATGCAGGACGCAACTGATGAGAATATGTCACAGGAAGATGATCAGGAACTTTCCGTAGAATCCCTGAAGCAAATGGAGAGTAAAGGTAACGGTTGCTTTATTTAATAGAGCTGGATAGACATATTAAGGTCAATGAAGAAATATTACAGAAAGTCAATAAAACCCAAAATGTTAGAAGTCTGATCAAACAAATGAACACAGTAATTAAATCTGTTTACAGAAATTTGTGTAATATAACAGAAGTAAATCGACTATATTAATTTGCAGCTAAATCAGCAACAGATAAAGTCTCACCACAAAAACAGAATGCAATAAGGGAAAGGAATGGAAGAACTCAAATGCCATCATGGAAGTACTAAATAGAGAAAACTATAAAGCAGTTAAGATGAAGTGTCACTGTTAGAAGAGTACAGAAGAGGCAACACATCAGTACAAATACTCAGAAAGATAGATGTGAAAAGCAATGCGCAGTAACAGAACAGATCAGGATCTATCATGCACTATTGAAAATTATAGACTAAAAATATAAACACAGGCAGAAAAACGTAGAAGATATGCAGATTAACGTAAATGAAAAGTAAAAAATGAAGAATTTATTGATGACCCAAAAAAAGTTTTATAGAGAACTGAGAAACAATGCAAAAGGAATTTGTGGTGTATCACCACAAAAAAAAAAAAAAAAAGAAAAACATAAATAGATACATTTTGGAGAAGTATCGATGAAGATCCTGTGGAACATAACAAAGATGCTGAATGGACAGAAAAAGTAAAAGAAAGAATAAAAAGTTCAAATGTGCAGGATATCAAATGGGCTGAAGTAATTAATGGCCAGAGAAATTGAAACAAAGTTAAGAAAAGATCATAACTGGAAAACACCAGGCCCAGATGCAGTACCCAACTTCTCTCTAAACGTATTAACATCTTCATATGAATATTTAGACATGAGTAAGAACTATTTATATGCACACCCTGGGCAGACACCAACCTGCCTAACAAGGAAAAGCAACACTTCTACTCAAGAGCAAACCTGCAAGCTATCCTAAACACTATAGACTAATAAAACAGAGTTTACAGTCATTTAGAAGAAAACTCAATCATGGCAATAGAACAAAAGGGTAACAAAAGAAACTCATGTTGAACCAAGGAACATTTGTTAAGTAAATTCATTAAAGGAAAACTGTAAAAAAGGGGAAGAATCTAAATACAACATGAATAGACTACAAAACAGCATTTGCCAGTATCCCACATTCATGGATGAAACAGGGCTTAAAAATGTATAAGCTACACCCCATTGCGATTAACTACATTGCAACGGCCATGAAACAGTGGCAAACCACTTTGCAGTTAAGCCATGATAAAGTACAAATTATTGGGAAAAAAATTCAAAGGGGATATCATTTTCTGTTGGTATTGTGGCATCATCCATGAACACAGTGGAATGCTGGTCAATGATTGGCTCATACCTGCCTGTATCACATATTTTGAGAGCTCAATCACTTCTTTCTTCATATGGTCCAGGGAGGTATATCTCAGATCATTCACATCCACATGGACTATGAGTGAGTCATACTGGTACTTGAAATGTAGTGACCGCTTTGCTTGCATGATGTGATGAATCTTGGTCCCTGATAGGCAACTGACTGTAAACTTCTCCTTATCCACCCTGGTGAGAGGGTCATCAGTCTGCCTCACAATGGAATTTCCTTTGAACAAAATCTTGGATTGTGTGTTATTACACCACATGGGCTTGATAGTTGAGGCACACCGAGATACAGTTTTATGTGTTGTGATGGGAGTTGTCTTATTTGTGTGCATGCAGTGTTTCTGAGGATTGCGTTTGAGAGGACTTTGAGGTTTGGGTAAGTCACAAGTGAGCACATCCTCATATGTTCAAAGGTTCATAGTTCATAGGTGTATACTAGGCTAACAATCACAATGTCCATATTAAGCCTAGCCATGCATCCCAAATCTCTAACAAGTTCTGATACCCTTGATAAGTGTAAGCATGGGCCTGGGAGATGAACCATTTACAGGTTACCTGTTTGCATTAGAGACATAGGTGCCAAACCAGGGATGAATTTTTGGTTTCCCATACAATTGTCCAAGTTGCACTTGAATTGAGTTAGGGAGGAACTCTGCTTCACATGGATGGTGAGTCTGTTCCATAGATGGGGTAGTCGCTGGGATACATACCTATCTCTCCAGCAGGTCCTATTTATATCACAGGCAAGGTTTAAGCCTTTAGAATGGGTAATTCTGGTACTGTTTGTTTTGTGGATATGCACGAGGTTCATCAGAGTGGGGTCTGACAATGCCCTGTATGCTAGGCATAGATCTCCCCTCAAAAGCCTGTAGGAGACAGAATAGAGGGATAGGGCCTTGAGACAGTCTACATAGGACATATTACTTATGCCCTGTATTCTTTTAGTGAGGAACCTCTGTGGACATTCCAGTTGTTCAATATGCCTGTTTAGGTACATACCACAGGGGGCATTGTACTCAATGATAGGTCTGATGAATGCCAAATATAGTGGAACAATGACTTCCTTTGACTTAGATGCCATATTTTTGTTTATAAGTTGAACAACACAGAATGATTTCCTCACCACTGTAGACACGTGATGATCAAAGGTTAGATCATGATCTATGTGTGTCCCTAAGTCCCTAACTACTGGGTCAACTCTAAGGGGATGTGTTGTCAATATGATAGTTACCAGGGATGGATGACTTCCCAATGGATACTATTATGCATTTCTTGGCATTTAGTTTTAGTCAATGGCTTTGGCACCAGTTGTTTGTCTGTGTTAGCCCCTGCTGGAGAACGTTTGCGTCAGTGTGAGATTCAATGACAGCTTCAAATTGCCAATCATCTGCAAATTTAGTCAGCCAGAGATCACTGACATTGGCCTTGACATCTGAAAAGTAAATGCCAAAAAGGAGCGGTCCAAGGACTGATCTCTGAGGGACTCTACTTGTCAATGGCCTCTTAGTAGAGATGGACTCCCCAATTCTAACTTCCTGTGCCCTGTCTGTGAGCCAGTTGGGTATCCACCGCATGATATATGGGTCTGTATCTAACCTCCTGAGTTGGTCAATAATGTCTGAGTGGGGTATTGTGTCAAATGCCTTGGCCAGGTTAAGGCAGGCAGTGTGAACAAATTTGCCATCATCCATTGCTTTGGTGACCTTCTCAAAGAAGTCCACCAGGTTGAGTAGGCATGCTATGCCCTTGAAGAAACCATACTGGGTTGGGTCCAGTGTTTGGCGGTTTACTATATCTATATTGATCATCTCCATGATCATTCTTTCCATGGCTTTACATACAAGACTAGTGAGACTTATGGGTAAGTAGTTTCCAGATCTTTAGATGGCCCATGGAATGACTGTTGCCTTTCTCCATTCATGAGATACAAAGCCTGTTTGGAAGTTAGAGTTAAATAATAATTCCAGAGGCCCTGATAGGTCATGTTTCATGCTATTTAGAAGGCATCCCTGGATATTGTCTGGGCCCATTGATGCAGTGTTCTTGGTCTTAGAGAGAGCATTAAGGACCTGTTCCCTAGTGATAGTAGGGGAAGTTATATTTGATATTTCCAGAGGGAAAGTTGAAGAGGAAAGAGGAATAAAGTTGGAGGTGAATTTATCAGCCAGGAGGGTTGCTATATCTTCTGGCTCAGTAGAGGTGGCTCCATTTACAATGAGCTCTGGACACAATTGTGTATTGCCTTTGAGGTTGCAGACATAGCAAAAGAATACTTTGTGGTTGTCTTTGGCCTGAGAAGCAAAACATACCTCAAATTTGGCTTTGGTAGGCTTTATTTGCACTCTGAGTTGTTTGTTTAGTTTGATGAAAGTGCCTTTATCCTGCTGGGTGCTGCACCTATTAATTTATGCCATGATTTTCTTCCTTCTGTTATACATCCAATTGATTTTGTGATTCCAACAGGGGAGCTTGTTTTTTCAGTTAGTTCAGTACTTCTTCATGGTGGTTACAGCTGTCTCCATGTAGCCATTAACATGCTTGTACAGGGTTTTTGTGAACAGTTCTGGATAGGCAGAAGTATTCTTAGAGTTTATAGGGGCTTGACATTTTGCCAGGTTCTCACTTAATAGCAGGAGGTTAGCCTTAGAATAGTTCCTGAATATTCTTGGTTTAGCTGGGGGGTCCAGGTTTTATTTTTACTTCAAAGGAGACCATTTTGTGGTCTGACCTTACCAGGGAAGGCATTACAGGAGGGGGAGTGCAGCACTCTCCCACATTTGTGAGGACCAGATCCAGTATGGTTGCACCCCTGTATGGTGTATTGACTATCTGGTCCAGGGAGTTTGTGTTTAGAAAATCCAGGAATCTCTGTGCATGTATGTATGTCATACATGACTCCCAGTTAATAGTGGGGTAATCAAAGTCACACATGAATACGTTATTGGGTTGGATGGTTAGTGTTTCTAATAAGTTTAAATACATGGTATGGGTTTCCTGCGTCATAGAGGGGGACCTATAACTTGCAAGGAAGTGGTACTGGATTTTGCCTATAGTGAGTTGAAC
>NC_056735.1:1775884616-1775894616 GCF_019279795.1 Protopterus annectens | reverse complement strand
CAACATGGGATGTTATCAGGTTCCATGGAGGCTGTATTTTTTGCCTTTGAGAGAGCAGTGATGACCTGTAACTAGATATAAGAGGAAGGGGGCCAGGTACTGGTGATGTCCTGATTTACTGATGGGGGGACAGAAGGGTGAAGTTTTCACTGAATCTGTCAGCCAGCAAGTTTGCTATATCTACGACATTTTTATATGTGGTGTCCTTGTCTACCAGTTCTGAACAGATCTGGGTGCTTCCTTTGATGTTGCGGACATATGTGAAGAAGGCCTTATGATTGTCTGTAGTAGATGTGGCCAGCTTGGACTCAAAGTTTGCTTTGGAGGATTTCATTAGTGCTCTTATTTGCTTATTCAGGCGAAGGAGACATTGCTTCCAGTTGGGCATCTGCTTTTTCTTGGTCTTGTACAGTAATTCTTTTCCTTTTGTTATAGAGTTTATTTACTGCAGATGTCCACCAGACAGCTTTACTCTTCCTTGTGAAGGATGTTTTAGTCCTGTCAGGTATTCCTGATTCCATGCATCTATATAAATGCCTGTATAGTGCTTTGAAGTAGTTTTGGATATTGGTGCCAGTTCCTACATAGGTGGAGGGGCTGTGAAGTTGTTATACCATTCCTCAGAGGCTGTAATCAACTTTGGAGAAGTTTTTATGTCTGACCCTAGTTAAAGGGGGGGTTTGGCAAGATGCTTACTTTGAAAGTGAGTGCTTTATGGTCACATCTTACTGGGGAAGCTGATACTGTAGGGATGCTGCAGTGGTTACTTATGTTGGTTAATACCAAGTCTAAGATATTATCACCTCTTGTGGGGGTATGCAAATAAATCAAGAAAATATGCTTATCTTAGCCTGAATAGTTCATAATGCAGTGTAAACATTTGTAAAGCATTACTGAACCATGTGGATGTAAACAGAGCTGTCCAAATGTACCCAATTTATAGTAGACATAAAAAAGTGGAAAACTAACTCCTGTGTAACCTTGCTTTCTCAGATATAAAAATGATGCCTTGATGAATGTGCAGGAAAGTTGCAGTACCAAGCAAATTTCAATCTGCTACACACAAACTCACAAAATATCAAGATGTGCAGGCAGACATGAGGGCAATATGGATGAAATATACCCAGACAGCTGCAATAGTAGTAGTAACAAGACCAGTGGGTCTGAAAAAAGAATGTACAGTCATATTTAGATATGCTACTAATACACACAATTCCCTATGAATTGCAGAAATCAGTGATAGGCCCATTGCAGGTGCTGCAAAGTGCAGTCTTGGCTAACATCAAAGATGGGAGAAAGGAAATTCACCCCGGGGATCACGTCAGTCACCCTGCTAGACAGGGGTCCAGGGAAGTAAAAAGTGTGGGAAGAAATAGCCAGGGAATTGTTATGGCTAGGCTTGTATAGGCCCTAGGGCTGATAGCCCAGTACCAACCTATGAACCTATGAAACAATGCTAACTTCTTTAACTTCCATCATACTCTGACTAAGGAATGGGGTCCATTCCCATAGTGATGTTAGAAACCCAAAAGATTTGAAGAAATTAATCCAGACAACTTACACATCCATCTAAATGGTATGTTTACAAAACAACATGCAATCTGTCCAAGTTTAACCCATGCATATTCATTACTACCTTGCCATCTATTAAGTAGAATACCTTAAAAATCCTACCCTTAGATGATGCTGTAAGTGAATTCAGTGTGGGCCAGATTCACGAAGGCCTGCACGGAGACTTAGAGTAGAGTAAGACTCCATGCAGCCATAATTTCCGATGAGCGATCCAGGAACAGCCTGCAGGGGCGTGCAAGAGAGCTCCTAAAATGGCTCTTACACGGACAGGGCTGGGATATGCAAATTACCTCAATTGCAGGTGAAAGGCATGCAAATGAGGTAGATTTGTGATTCAGGAAACCCGAACCTGTCCGAGTAAGAGCAGTGTTATTTGCAAAAATGTACTCAGTTGACAACTGAGTACCGTTCTGCAAATAGCAAAACAGAGCCGTGACAGCTCCAAATAAAGGTTGCATCCAGTGCAGGAAGCATGCCAATGGCCAAATATACGGCCATTGGAAATATTTCCTGATGCAATATGAAAATAAAAATAATTTTTTTCTCCGATTTCCGATGTTTCAGCGTAGAGCAGCGCAGCGCAAACGGGCTGCGCTCTAAAACCCAGAAAACTAAAAATTAAAACCCACAAATGTGGATCTTATTTAAATTGTTAATGTACAATGCAAGGGAATGGCAGGCTGAAGACAACATGGCCACCGAGTAGAGGTTGCTAAGGGGGGAATCTCAGTCTAAGAGATGTAACCAAGCATTAGTAGGCAATGCTATGTAAATGAGGGTTAGGATAGTGAATTGCAAGTTTACATAGCAAATGAGCACAGTCAGTGGAGTGTAGGAGTAGGATAAGGGGAGTAACAGAGTAGAAGATATGTGACATCACGAGGGGGTATGTATGAAAGAAGTGAAGCTCATTGGAGCAGAGTGGCATGTGTCTAATGTCATTTACACATCATGGAAAGAGGTGTGTCAACAGGTAGGCTAGGGAAAGGCAAGAAATGGAAGGTGTATGCTGTGGGTAACACCAAAGTTTCTTGCTGAGAGTGCATGCGCGCATGTGCACGCCTGTAAACCCGAGTAAGACAGAGTGCGCGCGTGTAAGCGTGAGTGCATGCGTTTATGCCGGAGTAAGCATGTATAAGGCTGTTTAAAGAGTTGTAAGTGCGTTTGCACTGGTGTGTGTGCGTTTTAACCCGAATAAGCAAGTTTTAGTCCGTGTAAGCATGTGTGCTCGTGTGTTAGCTGCTGTGCGCGTGTTTGCGCTTGTGTGCGCGGCGCTTCCCCTAAGGAAACAGAAAGGAAAAAGGAAACACAACAAATAGGAAGCTACCAGGGAGTACTAGCAGAGCTAGCAGGTGAAAAGAATCAGAATCAGGCAATTATACAGGCAGTACACTAGCCCAGCCCAGCCTAGCACTTAAAACTCTGCAAACAACAGTCCATTATGTTTCTCACAACAGACACTGCAATAAGCTAATAGAAGTGAAAACTGAAAAAGGTTTACTGAGACAAAGAAATGTTAGGGGCTGCCATTGCTGTTATAAGGTGACATATGCAACATGTTGAGGGTGGTGACAATGGAAATGCTGCTGGACAACCCACAGTGAGGAGACGGAGAAGAGTGTACAGGCCCAGGGAAACCTACCAGGGGCTGCATGAGCTGGAGATAGTGGAGTGCTATAGAGTGGACACAGACCTCCTGCAGAAAATTGTTGAGCTGTGCAGGCCACGCCTCACACACAGAACCAACAGAGGGGAACCCATCCCAGTGGAAACTAAGATATGTGTTGGCCTAAGAATATTAGCAACAGGTACCCTCCAGAGACCAACTGGTGATATGATTGGGATATCACAGGCATCAGCATCCAGGGTACTGCACCAGTTCCTGGATGCCATGTCAGCACATGTCGGTGATCATGTATATTTCCCCAATTCCCGTGAGGTATTGGCCAGCAATATGCATCTCTTCCAGCAAATAGCGGAATACCCTGAGGTAGTGGGTGCAATAGACTGCATGCACATATGCATCAAAGCACCAGCCGGCGAGCAGGGTAGGGTCTACTTCAACCGCAAGGGCTTCCCCTCCATCAACTGCCAGGTCATTTGTGATGCCCAGGACATAATACTGAATGTGTGTGCAGGCTGCCCTGGAAGCTACCATGATTCCCATATCTGGCATCTGATGCAGCTGTACTAGACATTTGCCAAAGGGGACATCCCACATGGTCACCTAGTGGGGGATGCTGGCTATGCACTGGAGCCATGGCTGATGACACCCATCAGAAACACACAAACACCTGAACAGGAATGCCATAATGAGGCACACACACAAACATGTAATGTAATAGAGCGTGTGTTTGGGCTACTCAAGTCATGGTTCTGGTGCCTGGACACATCTGGTGGAGCCTTGAAGTACTCACCAACTACATGTACCCAAATTGTCATGGTATGTGCTATGCTACATAATATGATCCTGTGAAAACAGCTGCAGCAGGACCAGCATAGGCCTGGGCCAAACAGCCCCCCACCATTGCCAAGGCCATCACAGGCAGAGTGTGACTCAGAGGAGGAACAACCTGAGCCTGCCCCAGTAGGCAGAAGGAGGCGTGTCCAGTTTGCTTTGGCCTTGGCAAATAGGCAATGCATAGCACATACATTGGCTCAGTAGGAACTCTGGAAATGATACCTCTCTCTGACTCGCACATATAGTAAAAGGGATGCCTAAGTTGACACTACCTGCTTCCAAACATGTACAGGGAGTGTAGTATGTGCATCCAACATAGGCAGCCCTGCAGCACCATCTAAGCCATGATTGCCATGTGTTAAGCAATATAAAGCAGTGCTAAATAGCATTTACCACCATGTAGTTTATGCAAACAAAATCGCACACACCAACTAGCACAACTGTGGTCAATGTTGAGTAATATTAGGCAACATCCAGCAATGTTGGTGAATATTGAGCAATGTCGGACAAGCCTGGTCTAAGTAGGGCATAGCTGAACAAAAGCCAACATGCTCATATTTGTTTAACTGGTCCTTAAGCAGTCTGGTCTGCTCAGTATGAAAATATAAAGCAGTGATGGGCCTCGAACCCAGGATACTGTGCATTACAGTCAAAGTACTGAACCACTAAACCATGACAGTATTGCAGTGGTCAGCCTGTATGAAAGAATGTTGATAAGTCTATGCAAAGTATCTCATGGAAACCCTGCAGGCACAGCATAATCCCTGTTGAGTTATAACACAAAGGTGAGTCCTGCAGTAAGAACAGAACCTGACTTCCAACACACACAGTATAAATGTTAATATTGGTCATGTTCACACACATCAACAAATGTAGTGGACCTCAGATAGCAACATATTGAAAGGTTACACTGGGCATGCTCACACACTTGAATAAATGAGACAAATGTCAGGCAACAAAACACGGAAAGCCTGAACTGGGCATGCTCACACACTTAGGCCATGTCTGAGTACAGCAGTGGGCCACACATATCTGGCAGTTGCATGTGTTAACCCAGGAACTTGTCACTATCCAGCAATCCACCCTGTGCACACAGTTATATGACAACAGACACATCTATAATATAGTGGAACCCTGTCTTAATCAAATATGTTCTGCAGATACCTAAGTTGTTCATAGAAACTGGTAAAGCAAAGATGATAAAGACCTGCAAACAGTATCAGCAATAAACATTGTGCATCCTGAACATTAGCATAGGTTCAGAGGTCGATACTAGGCTATCTGCCCTAGGGCATGTACAAGCCTAGCCAGAGTGGGTTTGGCATTCGCAATCCTGTCAGATTACTACACTGTGTGTGTGAATACTAGGTCACACAAGATAGCCCATGTACGTTTAGGCTAGTGTGCCTCTGTCTAGCAGGAACACAGAAGATATCCCAGGGGTAAACATACGATCACCCATACAGTCATCAAGATGTTTCCTGTAGGTGGTCAGTGGGTGGCTCTGCCTATGTGAAACTGGGATTACAATCTGGAGTGAGTGGAGGCTCTAGGATAAGAATCTGTCCCTCCAACATGTCCTATTAACATCTGTGCTGAGGTATACATCCCTGGAGTGTGTAGCTCCAAGGGAGTCGGATATCCTGAGGTGGAGCATGTCCAGTAAATCTGGGTTGGGTATACCTGTAAACAACAGGCACACATCATATCCGAGTAGGTGGTAAGCGATTGAGTAGAGCTGGAGTTACTGCATCCGAACTGTGCAGGGCATCTGTGTGAGTCCCTAGATCTGCTTGGTGAGGAACTTCTGTGGCCAGTACAGTTGCTGCAGGTGTCGGGTAAGGTACACCCCAAATGTGGCATTGTAACCAAGCATGGTTGTGATGAGTATAGGGGCACAATGACCTCACTCGATCTAGATGTGAAACCATATGGGATAAGGTGGCCTACATAGAAGGTGTGTCCAACCACTTTGGCAACGTGAATGTCAAAGGCGACAGTACGAACAAGTCATGTCCCCAAACCCCTAA
This sequence comes from Protopterus annectens, assembly GCF_019279795.1. Taxonomy (NCBI): domain Eukaryota; kingdom Metazoa; phylum Chordata; order Ceratodontiformes; family Protopteridae; genus Protopterus; species Protopterus annectens. Next base: position 1,775,888,553 of record NC_056735.1, on the reverse strand, counting down.
CAACTCCTACCATATGTAATGGAGTACTACCTATGTGGTAATGTGTGGACATGTTGTTATTCCCAACGGGGATTACTATGCAACTAATGGCATTTAGCTGTAGGGCATGGCTCAGGCACCAGTCATCCATCTCTGTGAGACCCAGTATGAGTATGCATGTGGCAGCTGGAGAGTTGATCATGGCACCCAGTTTGCAGTCAAGTGCAAACATGTTCAGCCATATTCCCCCTGTGGTAGCTTGTACGTCAGACAAATATATACTGAACAAGAGAGGTTCCAGGACCGAGCCATGTGGGATGCCACATGTAACTGGTGTATAGTCAGACATGGCACCTGCAATTCTGACCATGTGGGTGCTATCTGATCCAGGTAGCAATCCATCGTGTGAGATATGTGTCCATATTGACGCTGGTGAGCCTATGCATAATGGCCCAGTGGGTTATTGTGTTGAAGGGTTTTGCAAGGTTCAGGTAGGCTGTGTGGACAACCATCCCTATGTCGATGGACCTGTTAACCGTTTAAAGAATACAAACAGGTTCAAGAGGCAAGATCTCCCCACAACAATGCTGAAATGTGTAGGACACAGTGTCTGTAGGTTCCCGATGTGTATGTGTATGAGTCCCATGACAATACGCTCCATAGCTTTGCAGAACAGGCTAGTTAGGCTTATAGGGCAATATTGTCTGTGGTCCATTGTGGCACCAACTCTGTAGAGTGGGACCACTGTCGCTGTACACCATTCCTTGGGTACATATCCTGTAGTAACTCCGATATTGAACAGTGATGTAATGTGAGGGTTACGTCTGTCATGAAGCTCGTGTAAGATGCAGGTCAGGACACCATCTGGTCCCATTGATACTGTGATGTACACTTTGGGGAGGGCAGCACTCACCTGTTACTGTGTGATGTCAGGGAGGTTATACTGTGTTGGGATGGATAGTTGCTCCTTAGGGTGGATGGGGGAGACATCTGCACTGAACCTGTTTGCCAGGATGTTGGCAATGCCAGTGGATTCAGGGTACGTTTAGTCAGTATGCAGTAACTCACAGCATATCAGTGAGTGTCCACCCAGGTTCCTGACATAACTGAAGAAGGCCATGTGATAGTCCTACATGTCTGGTGCAATTGTCCGGTAGAAGCGGCCCTTAGAAAAGTTCATGAGTGATCATAGCTGTCTGCTAGTACAGATCACAGATGCCTTCCCAGTCTGGGATTGTGCTCTATCATGTACTAGCATCCTCCTGATGTTGTACAGCTTATTAATGACTGGGGTCTACCAGACAGGTCCCCTGCCATTGGAGTAGTGAGTCCTGTTGTTATTTAGGATAGCACAATCCATGCAGTCCACTAGGTGTCCATAGAATGTGTATGTAAAGGATTCAGCAGTGTGAGCCGTATTTGCCACTGTCTCAGGGTCTCTGAAGGATACCACCTTGCTTTGGTGAAGTGAGACATTGGCTCATGAGAAGTTCACCAAGATTACCCAGGATGGGTGTGTGGAGGGTATATGTATGTCCAGTGAGATACATGTATGTTCTGACCTTACCAATGAGGGGTATATTGCTGGTGTGGAACATAGAGTACCCATGTTGGTGGTGATCAGGTCCAATATGTATTCCCCCTTGTGGCTGTGCTGACTGTTTGTGCCATAGCATATGAGTCTACAAATTGTAGCGACTGTTGGGTGAGGGTGTTGGGGCTTGAGTAGTATCCCCAGTCAATATTTGTGTATATGAAGTCATCCAATATAATGGTGTTTGTGGAGACCTTCATATTCTCCATAGTTCCCATGAAAGCTGAGTGTGGTTCCTGAGTTTGGGAGGGTGGTCTGTAGCAGGCAACAAACTGAAAGGCAGTTTTGCACAATAGCAGTTGTATATCTATGGTCTCTGATGCTTTGTGCAGTGCTACTAACCCGAAGGTGTGTGTATCTGTGCTGTATATGGATACTCCCCATAGTTGTGTTGTCTCTTCCAAGTCCTGTTGTCAGAAAGCATGATATGAAACATAACCTGGTAGTGCTGTTGTGCATAAGTGAGCCTGAACCAGGCATCTGTTAGTGCACAGATATGGCTATCCTCCATACTGAGGAGAGTCCTGAGTGGCCGCAATATGAGGGTAACACATCTGGTGCTGAGCAGCATTACCCTTAGTTTCATTTAACCTGTAATGTCTATGGAGGTGGGTTTGTCTTTTGAGCCCTGCATAAAAAAGGCACTATGGTGGTAGCAAGAGCCTTAGCCAGTATTCAAAAGTCCAAGGGTGACAGGTACAAGCTGTCCATAGTGAAGCTACGTGGCATGTTGAGCATGTCACCACAGGCTGACAGACACAGTATCCCCTATGAATGAAACAAATTTGTTAGGCAACTGTTAAACATGATATGTTTGTCTTTATACTGTGACATCATAATTGGTAGGTGTAAGATGCTAGACAAGGTCAGGGTCATACTGGCCTGGGCTACATGAGCGGAGTGTTCCTCCATGTATCATGTCATGTGGACCAGGGAGTAATGTCTGAGGTTTTACGCACCAGCATGGACAATGATGGTGCCAGTCCTGCACTTGCTTTGGAGTGACCTGACTGCCTGTGTTATGTGGCAGATCCTGGCATCCGATAGACAGCCCAAAGTGACTATTCCCTTATTAGGACTGGTGAGTGGTACGTCAGTGTGTCTGACAATAAGTGTCACCTATTACAAGTGTATTAGGTGTGCTGTTTAGCCCAAAGGGCAGTGACTGTGTGGCACACTGACATTGTGAACTATGTGATATGTGGGCATTATAGTGGGGTAGCAGTTGTGTGTGTGTGTCTACTTTGGAGGTCTCTACTGCTTAGGCAGAGTACATTTACAGCATCTGAGTATGTCTATGTGTGATAATGTGGTTTGAGTGCTGTCGCTAGAGGATATGTGAGACTGATATGTGGTGTGTGTGGTTACCTTCACCACCTGATAGACTGTGCCAGTCATGGGTCGAGAGAGTTCAGCACCCTGTATGTCTCTATAGGTGCATCTCACACATATATCTGAGTTGGTCGGGAGGAGGAGATGGTTGTCTGTGTACATGAGGCAGATGTGACATTGTGTCAATATCACAAAATTCACCAGCTGGACTGGAGAGTACACACAAAACCGACCCCTGGACATGCCAGGATATTATGATGACATACTCTGTAGCCTGATCACAAAGGATCAGTAGGGTGTTAAGTGTGTAAAAGAGTATAACAGGGATTAGTGCTTATGTTCATTGGTATTTTGTAAAGAGTAGCTGAGAAGGAGTCCAGACTGAATCATGACACCTCCTTCAGCTATGTCATAAGTAGCAATGTACATCTATATATGTCCTGAGTCAGGGCCAACTGTACCTGACTGACAATGCCGACATCCTGACAGACAGGCCCATATGTACATACCCACCTCCCACTGACAATAGGCCATATCATCATACCAGGAGATATCACATGTAGAATGGATGAGCAGCTACCCCCACTGCCAAAAGCATGGCAGCAAGTGGAATACATTGATTCCCAATATGTGTCATGCACAAACTACAGAACAAACAGATTCTGCACCTGAACAGTCAGCTGAGCCTCACCCCCTACACAGGATGTGGAACCATTGAATGTGTCACAGTAACATATGGCGCTCCCCACAAGTGTTGGTGCACAACACACCATGGGAAGTCAAGTCCAGTACACCTATGAAGTCTGACCTGCAAGGTCATGGAGTCCATCATGGTTGCAGTCATAAACAGAGCTATTGGAAGCTGACATACACACAACCCTACCAACTGTGGTATGTTCATGTGTGGATCATGGTTCCCAAACATGCCAGACTGTTTGCAAGACAGCCACCCTGGACATACATCAATGAACACATTTACACATGTCTCAGATAGACTTTGAATAGCCCTTTATCAACATCCCAAACACATGT
>NC_056735.1:1775717116-1775879616 GCF_019279795.1 Protopterus annectens | reverse complement strand
AATTATAATTATCAGTTTACATGTCCAGCGGACATGTGTGTGAAATGGGCAGCTATGTATGGGGCGTAATTTTTTTGTGGGAGCAGATTGCCCTTTTTTTATCTTTTTTTCAGGTGAGAGTGGAATGTGAGGTAGGGGATGTAGGTATATTTGGGGAGGTAGGTTGCAGAGGTAAACAGACAAGACAAACAAGATGCATACAGGGGAGGAATTTGACACATGGGGTGGGTGAACACAATTGACGGGGAAGGTTTTTTGGAAATCGCAAGCCCATGAGCCCACAGATGGTAACAGTGGAACTGAGATCCCCACCCATGGGCAGTCACCACTGCACCTTCACAGCCCCTAGGGTGGCTGTGCTGGGGGCTGCGTAGGATGGGCAGGCTCACCCATGAGATGCGCCACTCTCGCCTCAAGCTGGCGTAGGGGATCAGCGACTGAATGCTGGATCTCCCTACGCACAACAACCCGGACCCTTCGAAGGGTGACAGGTGGCCCTTCTCCGCCCACACTTGCACAAGGGGGATGAGCCCCATCCCTTGCAGTGCTTCCACCTGAAGGTGGCACAGGACCAATGGAGGAGGGGAGCTCGGGCTGGGCACCAGACCTGCTGGTGCCAGGTGCACTCGCCGGGTGAGGTGGGACAGGTGGGTCCACTGGGATCGACCTTCCCATACGTTCTGTGATTAGGTGTGTTTAACTACAATATAAGCAAAACAGCATTCCAGATTAGTTGTAACAGCATGCAATAATATTCCCATTAACCCAACACACAAAGGGTACAACAGTTGAACAGCAAGCATAACACATGCATATATTGAACCTCAATGGTTATTCCAACAGCATGCAGGGATGTTTGGTAGCAACAGGCCACCATGATTGTGGTGTTCAAACAGAGCACATGCATCTACGTGAATGCAAATATGTATAGAACAATAGGACATATGTCCAAACAAATATTTAAGATTACACATACCCATTGAGGTGTGGAATTGTATGGTTTATGCACATACAGTATGATGTAGAAAATACCTCGGTTAACATCTTTTAATGACCTTTTCATCTACACTACATTCCTAGTGACTGCAAGTGTATATCCCCTACATGTATTATTACACTTGCCACCATACATTAGGTTGTGTAATGGGTTTTGCTAGTTCAGTATATGCCTGACCTATATCTGACAAACTAACTGTCCAGGATGCAGATGTTACTGCTACATATTTCTTGATTGCATTTATATTTCTTTATCTACATATCTGGGATGTTTTCACATAACATTTTCACTTTGATTTATACAGAACCCTGCATTTCTTAACACACACTCACATTTTTGGGGAAAATATAACATGCTACACATCTGCTAGTTTTACTTATTCATGCCAGCCAGTAACTGACTGTTGTGGACTGTATATATGTTTCACAGCTACTAGCACTTCCATCATCCACTTTATATGGGACTGCACAACTCTGGGTTGCCAGTACCTTTTTAAACAGTAGTGTTTGTATAATGCAAGGATACAACAACATTTCAGACTCTGTGACACAGACACACTCTGGGTTTTAGACCTTTATTAATGACATTACACACTTTTCCACAGGCTCACTCCTTTCTTTGTTTTAACGGTGTATATGGCAGACATGTTCAATACATATTATACCTTTATTAATAGGTTAGCACACTCTTTTTTCAGGCTCACTCACTTATTTTATATGACAGTGCCTGCAGAGATATTATTCCAGACATATGTTACCTTTCTTAATGGGTTACTGCACTCTTTTTCTGCCTCTCGGACGTTTTTATCTGACAGTACATGCAGAGGACTTATTCAGGCAATTTTATGGCTGTATTATTGGACTACAACACTTTCTTTCATGCTCTCTCCCATATTTTATATAACAATACATGCAGAATAATCACTAACCTGCTTGGTGGTGCAGCCTTAGCAGCCTATCAGCATAGGCTTGCTGATTCATAGCATGGTCACCTGCAGCTGTAAAGTAAATGAGGGGATATTGAGACATACCTATCCGTTATACATACTCCATTATCAATTCTTACATACTGCATTCCATGGCTACATACTCTGTTGTGGGGCATCCCGCATCCCACGGGCCTCCTGTATCCACTGGTTCAGGTGGTCCTTCTTTCGTCTCTTCAGGTCTGCATGGTGGTGACAGACCTGCTCACCAGTCCGAGGAATGCCTGTGGCACTGGTGAGGTCACGTGCTAACCAGTTCCAAGCCTCTGCCTTGTACTCCTTCCCTTGGAACTGGCCCTGCAGGAGTCTTGACTTGTGATGGTGGACAAGGAGCCAAACCATGTTTTTGGACTCCTCGATGCCCCAACGTTGTGCTTGGAAGCGTGTTCCCTCTCCGACACCAGACATTCTAACTGCAGATGTGAGCTACAATCAATTATGGCATGTATTCCCACCTGTGGGGCTTAAATATGCCGCATTTCCCGTACTTTTTTGTGACTGGCTGTTTTATAAAATTCTTGGCTGACTGCAGACCTGCTTAGTAATGGTTAAACTATAATTTGTAAGTATATGAATGTTAACAGTGGATGTTTCCCCTATGTTTTCATGGCTTAGTGGTTCTGTACTTTGCTTCTGATGCACAGAGTCCTGGGTTCGAACCTTGTCATTCATTTTATTTTTATACTGTCCAGACAGGCTAGGGGGTGTGGCTGCATTTGAGCAACTTTACTCTACGTTGCTCCTCGGTGCCCTGGTTGGCACGTCATGCACGTCCGCGCAAACACATTGCGCTAGGTAAAGCACTTTTAAACTTTGGGCAACTCTACTGTGCTGGGTAAAGCGCTATTAAACTATGGGCAACTCTGTTTAGCTGAGTAAAGCACTATTAAACTATGGGCACCTCTGCTTAGCTGTGTAAAGTGCTATTAAACTATGGGCACCTCTGTTAAGCTGGGTAAAGTGCTGCTTAACAGCAGGCTATTATATATCTGTATCCTTTAAAAATATATATTTTGTTCACTGATACATTGGCCATTTCATTGCTTTTAATAATATTTTAATCATATATGTCTGGTATTATTTCAAATACTGATTTAAAACATAAATAAGAAGGGGAGTGGTGGGACTCAAACCATGAATGCTTCCTCTTTCTGCATATGCTCTACCATTATGCTATTGCAATTTGGTGTGATTTGCATAAACATTCTTTCTTATGCTCTTCCATGTCGGAATTGCTAACTATAGCTAAGCAATGGGCACACCCGCGCATACATGCTCAAATACGGGCAGCTATATCGTGGATTTAAAAAAATACTTGTATGTTGACATTTTGCTTTTACTACACTTGCAGGGGTGTGGACATTTAGACTGCTCGGCAGTCGGACACGCCCCCTGCTTTCATACTCGGTCCGTGTAGGAGTTACAGTTGAGTCAGCATGCCCTCATGAACATTCATGGCACGCTGACATCATACCGTTCAACTGCAGCCTCCGAGTAAGACTTACTAAGTCTTACACGAAGGATTAGTGAATCCGGGGGTGTAACTTTCCTAAATAGCCTTGCACCTCCGAGAAGGAAGAGAGTAAATACAAATAATGCAATTTAGCTATCCCAAAAGAGTAGAATGCTAATGGAGGATAAAGAAAAAATGTGGAAAGAGTGGCAATAATATAAACCATCACAATATCCTGAAAACTGCAGAATGCTCCACATCTGTAAAGCAAGTAAAAGAATACAAAAAACTGCAGTGCAGCAACATTCAGAACAATAGTTAACACAACCCAAAAAATTCTGGACAACCATTACAGAATTCTAACATCCTGACCAAACTTTCAACTCTAATTCCTCTCCCAATAATTCACCACTCAAAACTACAATAGTATTGAGCTCTTATTCATAGATAGTATAGTGTCCCTAACCAAGGATTCTCATATAACCCTTCCCCTGCCCAACAGGCACATATCACTAGGTCAACATTCACTTTCAAACCTGTGCCCTCATTGTATATAAAACAACTCTTAAACAAACTCAAACCATGTTCAGCTTCAGCTGATGACCTTCCAAGTGAGTAGCTTAAAATAGCAGCCAACAGCACTGCCTATCCTGTCTCAATCCTTATAAGTAGGTCAGTCCAGGAATCCCATGTTCTTCCTCTGGAAAAAAATCACACATTATCTTTCTACACAAAAGAGGAAATTCAGCTTTTATCACTAACGCTAGACCTATAGTAATCTTTGGTGCATAAAATAGTGGGATAATTGCCATTTTAAGCTTAATCAATAACCTAAGGTCAGAATCAACCCCTATATTTTGTGTCCATGAAGTGAAGACCTTAACCACTCTGCTAAACTCACCCTCTCTAAAATATTTGAAAAGTGTACTCAAAAACAATTGCCAAACTATCTCCTGCAGGAAGAACTCATATCTCTCACACAACACAGTTTTCATATTTCTCATATTAGTAACACTGCACTTCTAACCCTTACAGATACTACCAATAAAGCTAAAAACTAGTGCCAAGGCCACAGACTAAAACTCAACATGAAGAAATGCATTACAGTTACAGTCCCTCTGGGAAATTGTCCACACAGGCTAATTACTCCACAGATAAAACAACCCTAAGAGCTGACTTGATATTTAAGGATCTAGGAACATATACAGACAGTAATCCTGCCTCTGACCAACAGATGGACAAGATAGTAAGAAATTTATTCTATGTCACCCAAGTCATAAGTAAAAGGTATGGCATCCAACCTCAGGGAAGTTATACTACCACTATACTCATTCTGTATCAGACTCATTATTTGAGTACAATAACCCCTTTGGCATGTACCCCACCAGGCACTTGCAGCAGGTGTAATGATTTTAAAGGTTTCTCACCAGGAGAATCCAGAGTACAAATACTCATAAACCATGTCCTACTGTACTCAAGCTCCTACAGGTTATTGACCGATTATCTTTGTCTAGCATATAATACATCCTCAGATCCAGATGTGAAGGATCTCTTGCAGATTTGCAAAACAAACAGCAGTAGAAACACTAGATCAAAAGACCTGAACTTTGACTGACATAAATAGAACGTGCTGGAGAGACTGATTTGACTTAACAGATCTTTGTGCTATGGAATAAGCTCCATATCTACATGAAGCAAAGTTCATCCCATGACCCTACTCAAAAGAAACCTTGATTATAGGATGGGAAAACTTAAATGGGCGATAGTGTAGTGTACTGGCTCACCAGATGCGCAGTAGCAAGCACCACCCAAAACCCTCCCTTGTTGTTGTACGTCAGTTGGAAGTATTTAATATTCATCTGGTATGAATGAATATTTATTCTGTTTCCGAAATGTACGATGCCGATGCCACAATTTTTTTTATATGCTTGAATGTTGGAAAATGGAGCTTAGAAGTATGCCTGTAATCATATTTATATCTGTACATTTATTCTGTTTAGGAGCGAACTGTACGATGCCACATAACAAGTACAAGCACACAAGTACCTAAAATAACCTGTGACCCTAATGAAAATGAGACTTACATAACAAATACAAGTGTACAAGAGTTCCTAACCAAGGTCTTGGCATAAACGGACTGAATACCCCTCTATATAAAGGCAGCAAAGAAAACCTTGTAGCTCGGTCAAATGTGCTGAATATTAAAAGACGTTAATAACAACGCGACTCAGCTATGCATTAACAGCCTGGTAATGCCACCTCCTTGAACTCTTTTATTAGCTTCCACTGTACGTAAGGAAAACCTCAAAACAGTACACTAGCACTTCCAATTAAAATAAAGCCAGAGAAGGGGAGCACATTTCACTTACATCTGTATCTTTAGTTTATCATGCCAGAGCTACTTGTTGCTGAGAATTAAATCTGTTACCAAGTGTCAGCAACATCTGGACACTTGCAAATCACATGCATGACAGTGACATAATGAGCTGGAAATAAGTTGCAGTACAATCAGAACAAAACAACCGATCGCTTTCTTAATACAGAAAACATACAATAACAGACCAATTTAATAAAGTCATAACCTCAATCGACTGTAACTTTAAATTAAGTACTCCGATTGCAACAGGCCACTGGACTGTTCGTTTCTGTTCAGAAAGTAATTCATAAGCCATAAGACCATGTCGCCATGTTTGTGAACACTAGACATTTACAGTTGAATAGTATGATTTGCGAGATGGTAACTGCTCTCTGTTTAGTCAATAGTTGGACTTGCAAGGTGTTACTTGTATATTTGAATATATATTTTAAAAGATGCAAGGTGGCCACATTAATTGTATGCATGATGTCACTGCCTAATGTGAATGGCATTTCAGTCATGCCTCATTTCATATGCAACTTTTCATGCCAATCACCAGAGTAAAGCCCACTCCTGCGCAGAACTGAAGATGAGCCAGTACACTACACTATCGCCCTTAAATGTACCTTCCCAATCTGGCCACCATGTCTCTGATGGACAGAGGTCAATACTAAGTAAATTAATCCCCAACTAACATATCCCCCAACACAACCCTTATCTTCCACTCAGCTAACATACTCCATCATGCAGCAGTCTAAGTAACTCAAGGACAAAACTGGGTAGGGTTGCATGGCTAGGCCTATAAAGACTCTGGTGGTCATTAGTCTAGTCTAAACCTACAAACCTATTACTTAGGCACAAAACTTGGCACAAAAACACACTGAATACATCATTCATACTTATTTCTTGCTACAACATATACTCCAAATTCAAGAGTCAGCATAAGTAACTAAAGAGAATTTAAATAATCTCTCAAAACAGAAAAATTTGCATTAACCTGCAGCACCCATTAATAGGCTTGTAAGCATATACCACAATGTCTTACTGCAGCCATATTTTTGTGAGAAGCAGACCACTGGTTCAGCTGAGCCAACAGGAATACCTACACAGCATCTAAGCAGTAAAACATGGCCATAATTACTCCCACATATAGCACCAGGAAGTGAAATCAGAACTCAAGGTTTTACAGCCAATCAAGAAAAATAGTTTTAAAGTTACTGTCAATAGCCACAAAGTGAAAACACAATAAATATTGTTAAAAAAGTACCTTACTAACAAGACACACAAAAACATTCAACACTGACCACATGCTCTCAGCTGAGCTAAAGTCCTGCAGATTAAAGCCAAAAGAACATGGTACACCTTCTGCAAATCCAGAATCCAAACCAATCACGGAGAAAAATAGCCAGATACCACAGTAAATACCCCCCACACACACACACACACACACACACACACACACACATACACAAACACACCAAAATAACTGCACAGAGTGCAATGAAAACTAGCAATCTTTACCAAATTAACCCTATAATACAAAACTATACACTACATAAACCATACAACATGGAAACAAGTACACCAACTATATACTTTCTACTGAAAATTCTCTAGTAATTACACCTAACACAAGATATAAGCATCAATAGTTCACAGTTTAAATACAAATCTCCAAAACATTGAAATGTCCAAGTATGTAGTCTAAATAAGTCCCACTAATTCTTCTAGCAGCCATCTCCTACAAGGCTGACTGCTTCTCCAAATAACTTGCACAAAATCTACATGCAGCTTAAACATAATATAGCTATTACTAGTAAAATCTACTGCAAAATTCGTCACCTACAGCAAATCGCAATATTATTTATAATCTCACTGTCACCAGCCACAAAAATTAAATTTTTTAAAACATTATAAAAAATGCTGCACTAACCTCTCATGCAACCTTTCATTGTGACTGTTGAGTTCCACAACTGAGCTGAATTCTGTAGAAAGTGACCCATATAATTTCAGAAAACAGCGTACCCACTTAATCTATCTACAGGATGTGCCTAGACAATACTTCAATTTACTGCTTTGTGATGACTGCATGACAAGATTACACTGGTAAACACATTGAAATAAATGCATACAATGAAATGAATAAGACATTTTAAATTGCACTGCATTTAAATCTCTCATTCAATGAAATGAAAATCACTGTCAAGCCAGACACCAATGTAGTTAGTGCATCATCAAGTTGAATAGGGCCATTTTCACCTCTGCTAGCACCCATTGTTTAATCCAGTATATCCAAGATCAAAATCACTGAACACATATGACTGCAGCAATTGTAGAAGAATTAACATGAAAATCAATTGACTCAGGCTTCTCTTACCACAAACTGAAAATGATGTAACTATTTATATATGTTGTATCTTTCGGCATATCCCAGTTAGGGGTCGCCACAGCCGAACTCCAGTCCACTAATGTTTGATAGTGGATTTTTACGTGCCGAGTTACCAGCCCTGACACACAACCTTCAACGAAGGCACACCCATTCACACATGCCTCCACACAGAAGATGCTCTAGCTGAGAATTGAACACAACAACGTCTTGCTGTGAGGCGACAACGCTACCGCAGCACCGTAACTATTTGCATATATTTAGTCAAATTTTTAGTTACTGTAACAAACTTCAAGAAACTAGATTTTCATTGGAGACTGATATCTGCAGAAAAGAATTATAAAGCTGCATATACAGTTTTAAGTGACCTATTTATGGGCCTCTAACAGACTTGGAACAGCTATGATTACCCCTTCTCTGTAACATACCCCCATTCATATGAAACAGAGCTCTTCCCTAAGTCGATTCAAATGCAGTTTGGACCAGTGGATGGGAAATCACAATTCACTGAGGTGCAGTATTTACCAGCCTGACAGGATATGGTCGACAGACCACATTGCTTTGCCAAGGATGGTCTGCACATATCTCCTCTGACCTTTCAAATATTGGCTAAAACATTGACCTCCCCATAGTATCTATTTTAGGCAATATCAAACTGACAAATGCTCCGATATATTAAAACCAACCCAAGGGAATCTAAAAGTGTTAATACCCAATGCCAGCAGTCTAAACAAGAAACTCCACTGCCTCCAAACTTTCATTACCCTTGAGAATGGAAACATCTGTGCAGTTACTAAGACATGGCTTAAAGCCATGGAATGCAAACCTCGCAGTGCAAGGCTACAAAGCCTTCCACACATGTAGGCCAGGTACTGCAAAGGCAAGGACTAAAGGGTGGAGGTGTCTCAATTTACACAAATAACATGGTCATCTCAAGGCTGGTCAAACAGTATGACGGACTTGACTACCTGCATGTCCAATTTACCATAGGAAAAACCCCATGCCATATCCTTGCTAGCTATACACCCCTCTCTATGTCCCAGGAAACCCATAACTAACTCATACTTAAATGTATTGGATACACTCACCATTGAACCCAATACTATATTTTCTGGAAACTTTAACTGCCCCACTATAAACTGGGAATCATATACACCCTGAAACCTGGAGGCACAGAGATTCCTGGACATTGTAAACATAAACACCTTGAACCAGATAGTCCCCATGCCCACTATAAGAGCAAAGATACTGTACCTGGTCTTCACAAACATGGCAGACTGCTGCCCCCACCATGTAATGTCCTCTCTGGTAAGGTTAGATCATAAAGGTGTCCCTTTGAAATAAAAATAAAACCTGTGATCCCAGCTAACCATATAGAATCTAGGAACTCTTCTAAGGCAGACTTCCTATTAAGTGACAGCCTGACAAACCCCCCCCCCCAAGACACAGAGAAAAAAGTTGCCTATACAGAATTCTTCACAGATATTGTACACAATCATTGTTAATAAATGCATGCAGACAGATGTGCCCATCAGAAATCATCTTAGAACAAATCCAAACAATAAACCACCACTGTAGAATCCATACAACAGGCTGTACAACATAAGGAAGAAAGTCACAATGAAATGCCCAGCAGGATAAAACCTTTCATCAATCCAAACAAATGACTCAGACAGCAAATCAGGCTTACCAAAGCCAACTTAGAGGTTAAAAATAACATCCCAGGCCAAGGGCAATTGCAAGGATTTCTTTAACTATGTCTGTAAATGCAAAGGCTATGCAAGGCTAATTGTGGATGAAGCCACCTACATAGAGCTGGAAGATCTAGCAAATCTACTGGCTGACAAATTCATCTTCAATTTTACCCCCTCGCCCCACAGTCATACCTCAAGAAATAACATCAAATAAAACACCCAGGCCATCACTAGGGAACAGGTCCTAAACACATTTTCCAAGGCCAAGAATACTGCATCTGTGGTCCCTATTAAAATCTCTGGATGTTTCCTAAATAGCATGAAACAACCTGTCAGAACCACTGGAGTTACTAGAGCCTCCAGCCAGGCTTTATGCAAAGTGAATGGAGAACTGCAACAGTCATGCCACCATTGATGATGCCACATGCTAACAAAAATTGATTGACTTCAACAACTGGCTTAGTTTCTGGTGTCACAACAAGGGGATCCAATAATTGTCAGCCTGGGGAGACACAATTGACAAACCACAATGCTGTGCCAGAGATGGTTTGCACTTGTCACCACTTGGCTTCTGGATACTGGCAAAAACTTTATCTATCTCCATAGTGTCTTTTTTAGGCCATGCCAAGTTGTTGAACCCTACAACACAATACAAATCACTCACAACTACCTAAAATGTACTGCTGCTCAGTGCTAGGAGTTTAAATAAAAATCTGCACTCCCTGGAAGCACTCCTCACCCTGGAGAATGCAGGCATATGTGCAGTCACTGAAACATGGTTCAGAGCCATAGAAAGCAAACCAACTATCAAAGGCTACAATGCCATTCATATATTTCGATCCCCCACAGCTCAGGATAAAAACAAAGGGAGGAGGTGTCTCAGTGTTCATAAAGGACAATTAGACTGCTAAACTTTTGCAACAACACAACAACACGACTTACTTGAGCTGCTCCTTGCCCAACTAACCATAGATGTGACCCCCTATCATATCTTTGCTAGCTACAGCTCCCCTAACCTGAGTCTGGAAAACCACACCTCCTACTGAAACCTACTGGAATCTCTTAACATTCAGCCTAACACCATATTTACAGGTGACTTCAACTACCCTCCCATAAACTGGGAGAGTTATATGACCTATAATTCACTTGCTCAGTGGGATTTTGGACTTCAGCAATGCAAACACCCTGAAGCAACTAGTTAGCTCCCCAAACTACAGGTACAAATATCCTAGACCTAGTATTCATGAACATGGGGGATTGCTGCTCCCTCTTGTGCATTAACTCTGCCCTGGTAAGATCTGACCACAAAATTATCTCCTTTAGTATTAAAACTAATCTAGAACCCCACTCCAACTCCATACCTGTTAAGAACTTTGCTAAGCCCAATTATCTCAAACTAAGTGACAGCTTATTATACTTCCAATCCCCTCTGAACCCAGATGTCACTGAAGCCTACTCTGAGCTGTGCACAAAAGCACTGTACAACCATATTGATAACTGAACAGAAGAGGCATTACCTGTCGAGTCAAACCTATGATCTGGCAAAAATAAACCACCCTGATGGACCCCTAGCATTAATAGGCCAGTCAGCAAAATGAAAAAAAAGTCCTCTCCAAAGCCAAGAAGAAACAGACAAATCAGGAGAAAAAGACAGGCACCAATCTAATCAAACAAATTAGAGAGCTGGTCAAATCTACCAAAGCAAACTTTGAGGCAAAGATAACTGCCCAGGTGAAAGACAACCATAAGGCTTTTTTTAATAATATTCATAACTTGAGGGGAACCACTAAAGCAATGTGCTGAGTTAATCTTCCTATTTAAAATGTGCTTTTTTGATGAATTAATTCAATTAATTGTCATATAGTATTTACCTTGGATATTTATTTAAAAAAAAAACATAGCAATGAATATGTCCAAGATCCCTTCAGTGTGAAACATGGAATTTTTAAGACACAAAATGATGAATATTCCTAATAATGATATATAGTTGAGAGCTATACACAGAATATATGGGTAAGCAAGCTCAGCAATTTGTGTGCATTTTTTTGTAGAATTCTAAGTTGCATCTACAGTGGTTCAGGAATCAGCATTGTCATATATATTAGATTCACAAACCAGAAATAGTCTATAAAGAAGTGTGCCTACAATATTGGGAATTCTGGCAAGACTTTCATAATTAAAGCTATAAAAATGCTGTTTGTTGCTACAAAGCATAACTAAAACATGACCAGAAAACAAGCCAAAAAGTATATAATATTGGTTTGTTTCAGTACAATGAACTTCAGTATGCTTTCATAGAATCAACTTTTTCAATGTCTTAGCACCATTGGGTTTGCATGCAAGCATTATAACAACAAAAATTATCAAACAGAATCAGGAACACTCTTCAAATCATGTACAGCTGAGAACTGTGTTCTGCATACTTGACCATATTATACACTACTGCTTTATTCATAACATAACATTAATCACATATTCAGATTTTTCAGCCCACAAGAGCCAGACCCCCCATCATTCAATATCTCATCTACAAATAATACCACAATTTCTCCTTTACCTCAAAGTAAATTTCTGTGTGTTATTGATAATAGCATGAAATTTGACATTTACATAACCCAGACAATAAAGAAAGTACATACAAAAACTTGGCACTCTATACAGAAATAAACAATCTGTAACCAATACCACAAAAATCACCATTGCAAGAACACAACTTAATCTCTACTTGCCTTTATACCTCACCCATTCCCACAAATCTAAAGAAATCAGATTTAGGAAAACTAGACAGTTGCTATAATAAAACTGCTAAGTTCACCAAAGATTCATCATCATCATTATCATCAGCCCCCTTTTTGCCCATTTTTCTACATGAGGTCGGGGTATCGTGTTAACTAACTGCCGCCAACTCTCTTGATTCAGTGCCACACTCCTGCCTTCTTCAACACTCATGCCTGACTGTCACAGATCTTCTTTCACACAATCCATCCACCTCTTTGCTGGACGTCCTCGCTTCGTTTTACCTTCTTCATATCTGTCCCAAATCTTCCTTACCAGACTGTCTTCTGCTTCTCTACATATGTGCCAAATCGCCATAATCTGTTGTCTTTGATCTTTTCTGCAACTGAAGCTACTTTGGCTTCTGTTCTTATTTCCTCATTTCTTTGTCTGTTCCACAGTGTGCATCCTGCCACCCTTCTCAGGCACTTCATTTCCATCACCTCTAGTTTCTTCAACTGTTCTGCCTTTACTGCCCGGGTTTCTGTACCATACAGTAGTACTGGTCACACCACTGTCTTGTACACCTTACTTTTCAGCTTCTTTGGCATTCTTCTGTCATAGACTACACCTGACACTCTATGCTAGTTGGCTGTAGCCCCTCTGATTCTAGCTTTGACCTCTTCATTCAGACTTTCATTCTCCTCAACCACCCCTCCCAGTTACTTGAAGCTGTTTACCTGTTCCACTATCTTCCCATCTATCTCTGTTCTCAGCTTCTTCTGATTTCCCCAATCTGCTGCCATTATCACCATCTTATCTGTGCTTAGTTTCATCCCATGTGCCTTCAGTTTTGCACTCTATTCTCCTATCCTTTGCTGAAGTTCTTGCTCAAAGTCTGCCTGTAATACCACATCGTCTGCATACAGCAACTTTGTTGATCTGTCCCCTCTGACCTGTTTGCTAATGTAGTTCATCACCAGCATGAACAGCAGTGGGCTCAGAGCTGAACCCTGGTGTACACCCACTCCCACTGGGAATCCCTCTGTGAGGCCAAACACTGTTCATACTTGAGTCATTGGGTCCTTGTACATACCCTGCACTAATTCTACCAATGTTTCTGGGACTTCAAACCACCGCAGTACTGCCCAGATCAGTTTCCTTGGGACTTTGTCATATGCTTTCTCCAAGTCTAGGAATGCCCAGTTGGACTCTCTCCTCATCTCTAGCTTCTTCTCAATTATCTGTCTCACTACAAACATCGGGTCAGTTGTGCTGCATCCTGATATGAATCTGAACTGCTCATCTCCCATCTTACATTCTATTACTCTGAGTATCCGTTTATCAATCACTTTCTCCAGAACTTTCATGCAATGTGATAGGAATTTGATGCCTCTGTACAGTCCACATTTGTGGATGTCCCCTTTGTACACTGACATGAGTATGCTTATTGCGCAATCATCTGGGATACTCCTTTCTCTCCACACTGTTATGAGTACCTCAGGAGCCATTTCTCCCCTGTCTCACCCAGCATCTTTATCATACCTGCTGTGACCTCATCTCAGCCTGCTGCTTTCTCTGACTTCATTTTCCTTAGTGCTGTTCTTACTTCTTCTAGGGTGGGCTCCTCTTCTTCTCTCAGCGTAGTCTGTTTCTGAAGCAGTACAACTTCTGTTGGGTTTTCTTCATTCAGAAGCTGCTTGAAATACTTCTTCCATCTGCCTTCGATGTCCTGTGGACTGGTGAGCAGGTTGTTGCTGGCATCCCTTATGAAGTGTGTCTGACTATCTTCTTTATCTTTCTGTCTTTAAACTTTTCCAACAACACGACTTACTTGAGCTGCTCCTTGCCCAACTAACCATAGATGCAACCCCCTATCATGTCTTTGCTAGCTACAGATCCCCTAACCTGAGTCTGGAAAAACACAACTTCTACTGAAACCTACTGGAATCTCTTAACATTCAGCCTAACACCATATTTACAAGTGACTTCAACTACCCTTCCATAAACTGGGGGAGTTATACGACCCATAATTCACTTGCTTGGTGGTATTTTGGCCTTCAGCAATGCATTCTGAAGCAACTAGTTAGCTCCTCAAACTACAGGTACAAATATCCTAGACCTAGTATTCATGAACATGGGGGATTGCTGCTCCCTCCTGTGTGTTAACTCTGCCCTGGTAAGATCTGACCACAAAATGATCTCCTTTAGTATTAAAGGAGATCATTTTGTGGTCAGATCTTACCAGGGCAGAGTTAACCACAAAATGATCTCCTTTAGTATTAAAACTAACCTAGAACCCCAGTCCAACTTCATACCTGTTAAGAACTTTGCTAAGCCCAATTACCTCAAACTATATGACAGCTTATTATACTTCCAAGCCCCTCTGAACCCAGATGTCACTGAAGCCTACTCTGAGCTGTGCACAAAAGCACTGTACAACCATATTGATAGCTGGACAGAAGAGGCAGAACCTGTCGAGGCCACCTATGATCTGGCAAAAATAAGCCACCCTGATAGACCCCTAGCATTAATAGGCTAGTCAGCAAAATGAAAAAAAGTCCTCTCCAAAACCAAGAAGAAGCAGACAAATCAGGGCAAAAAGACAGGCACCAGTCTAATTAAACAAATTAGAGAGCTGGTCAAATCTACCAAAGCAAACTTTGAGGTAACGATAACTGCCCAGATGAAAGATAACCATAAGGCTTTTTTTTTAATAATATTCATAACTTGAGGGGAACCGCTCAGCAATGTGCTGAGTTAAAATTCCTATTTAAAATGTTCTTTTTTGATGAATTAATTCAATTAATTGTCATATAGTATTTGCTTTGGATATTTATTTAAAAAAACATAGCAATGAATATGTCCAAGATCCCTTCAGTGTGGTACATGGAATTTTTAAGGCACAAAATTATGAACATTTCTAACAATGAGATA
The DNA here is from genome assembly GCF_019279795.1 of Protopterus annectens. Lineage (NCBI taxonomy): Eukaryota > Metazoa > Chordata > Ceratodontiformes > Protopteridae > Protopterus > Protopterus annectens. The sequence continues at coordinate 1,775,864,093 of NC_056735.1, read as the reverse complement.
TAGTTGAGAGCTATGAACAGAATATGTGGGTAAGCAAGCTCAGCAATTTGTGTGCATTTTTTTTGTAGAATTCTAAGCTGCATCTACAGTGGTTCAGGGATCAGGATTGTCATATATATTACATTCACACACCAGAAATAGTCTATAAAGAAGTGTGCCTGCAATATTGGGAATTCTGGCAAGACTTTCATAATTAAAGCTATAAAAATGCTATTTGTTGCTACAAAACATAACTAAAACATGAGCAGAAAACAAGCCAAAAATGTATAACATTGGTTTGTTTCAGTACAATGTACTTGAGTATGCTTTCATAGAATCAACTTTTTCACTGTCTTAGCTGCATTGGGTTTGCATGCAAGCATTATAACAACAACAATTATCAAACAGAATCAGGAACACTCTTCAAATCATGTACAGCTGAGGACTGTGTTCTGCATACTTGACCATATCATACACTACTGCTTTATTCATAACATAACATTAATCACGTATTCAGATTTTTCAGCCCACAAGAGCCAGACCCCCCCCATCATTCAACATCTCATCTACAAATAATACCACAATTTCTCCTATACCCCAAACTAAACTTCTGTGTGTATTGATAATAGCATGAAATTTGACATTTATATAACCCAGACAATAAAGAAAGTACATAAAAAACTAGGCACTCTATATAGAAATAAACAATTTGTAACCAGTACCACAAAAATCACCATTGCAAGAACACACCTTATCTCTATATGCCTTTATGCCTCGCCCATTCCCACAAATCTAAAGAAATCAGATTTAGGAAAACTAGACAGTTGTTATAATAAAACTGCTAAGTTCACCAAAGATTCTACCTATAGATCTCATTATCCTCAGCATCATCAGTCCCTTTTTTCCCATTTTTTTCTACATGGGGTCGGGGTATCATGTTAACTGCTGCCAGCTCTCTCGATTCAGTGCCAGACTGCTGCCTTCTTCCACACTCATGCCTGACTGTCACAGATCTTCTTTCACACAATCCATCCACCTCTTTGCTGAATATCCTCGCTTCCTCTTACCTTCTTCCTGTCTGTCCCAAATCTTCAAAAAACACGTTTGTTGAGTAAAACCTTTATATAAACAAAGCTTTCAGGTTAAACAACCCTTTATCAATGCATAACATCAGGTATATTAAAAAACAGGTTTTATAGATACGCTAGCATTTAGACCTGTTTTGACAAAGATACAGCATACTAGATTAAAGTGATAATAGTTATATGCATTTGATACATTTTAATATAAATTTTAGATGCTTTTAAATATTTTGTATTTGTTCAATATTTTGTATTTGTTTAATGTGGTCCACCTATCATGTGATTATGGCTGTAGGTCATATGATAGTTAATGTGTATAAATAGGCGTGTTTTAATATACCTGATGTTATGCATTGATAAAGGGTTGTTTAACCTGAAATCTTTGTTTATATAAAGGTTTTTACTCAACAAATGTGTTTTTTGGATTTATCCGATCTATTTCTGCATTTTGTCCCAAATCTTCCTCAGCAGATTGTCTTCTGCTTTTCTACACATGTGCCCAAACCATCGTAATCTGTTCTCTTTGATCTTTTCTGCAATTGGAGCTACTTTGGCTTCTGCTCTTATGTACGACCTTGGAGAAAAAGCAAAACTGTGTTGTAGAGCAAAAAAGGTAGTTTTAATTCCAAAAGTATTCCAGTTCCACAAGTCACAAGAAGAAATCACACAAGCGCTTTCGCTCAGGTAGTCCTGAGCTTTATCAAGTATACAAGTTGTAGTATATTGCAATGCCTGTTATATACCCTGGCAATTACACAATTAATTGGTAAAACCTGATATTCAAGTGCTCCAGTGATTTAAAGCTATATACTAGAAACTAATTTTCATTACACCAATTCGAGATAGAATACACACTTATAAAAATATATATAAGAATAAGACAACCAACATAAAAACATAAAAATTCTCAGTATCAAAGTTTAAAAATGGAAGTTAAAAATCTCATTGAGGTTAAAAATTTATTAAGAACCATGTTATAGTGTTAAACAACTGAAAAAGACTTGTTTTGTGTTGTTAGAGGACACTAATATATTGGATATTATTGGTGCCCGTTTATATTGAATTTCAATATTAAAAATATTGAAAAATATTTTTGAATTGAAGCTTTGAAGCCATAAATGCTCAATAATTTTGTGTGATATGTAAAGGTATTACTATGTCGAGAAATCTCAAGTCCAAGAACTATAGCCTAGCCCTTCTAAGCTTCAAGACCGGTTTAATACTGATCATCCCATTTAAACCGGGTGGCTTCCCTGCATTCAGTCTCAACTGCCATAATAGTTCACGGTAGCCCAAGGTAGATTCCCAATCACCACCCCTTGCATCTGGTTCTACTTGTTCTAGGACCAGGAAGTGGATTTTTGGTTCTGGACAAGAGAGGGAATGTTTGTAGAAGGCATTGGTCTCCTTCTTCTTGATCATGTCATGAAGATGTTCATAAATTCGTTTTCTTAATTCCCTCTCTGTTTTGCCCACATAGAAACTTTGACAGTTGGTACACAGCCCCAGGTAAACCACCCCTCTGGTAGCACAGGTATAAAAACCTGTAGGATGTATCTTGTAGTTTCTTGATGGGAGATAGGGGGCTATATCTTTTGATATGGCATGACACTGGGCGCAGGCGCCACATTTAAATGTACCCAGCCTTGGTTGTTTAACCCTCTTCTTGGTTCCTTGGTTTCTTTCAAATATTTCCTTTAAATTGACTCCTCTTTTACGGACAAAACTAGGTTTGGATGGTATGTAATCCTTTAATTCCTCAAAGAGGGCCAAAACTGGCCAATGATGTAAAATAGTTTCTTCCATTTCGTGAAAATTGGATGAATATGTGTACGTGAAACTATTGGTGTGGGGAGCATCTTTATTTTGACTAGTGTTGGACACGAATTCAAGTCCACCCCCTAGTATTGGTGTATATAGGGAGTGTCGTGCGGACTTTACTTCTGCTGCTAGAGTTAAAAATAGTTCCAAAGGGTAACCTCTCTCCAAGAAAAGGCTCTTCAAAAACTCCACCTCCAATTCAAAATCATTCTGTGTACTACATATTCTACTTGCTCTAATGAGCTGTCCCTTGATAATCCCCCTCTTTTGATATAGGGGGTGGGCACTTTCAAAATGTAGGAAGGAGTTGGAGAAGGTGGCCTTACGATGTAATTTGGAATGAAAGGTTTTTTGAGTGTAGTCCTTGTCAAGGGTGATGTCTAAATAATGAAGCTCATGTGGATCCACTGTGTGTGTGAATTGTAGAAATTTTGTGGTTGAGTTGATGTATGTGAAGAATTGGGATAGGTCCTCCTCAGAACCAGACCATAGAATACAGATGTCATCCAAATAACGTCTGTAAAAAAGAATATGGTCTTCCCATGGTGGTATTAAGACAAATGTATGTTCCCACATATGCAGTACTGCATTTGCATAAAAGGACGCACATGATGCCCCCATAGCTACACCCTTGCGTTGCCGGTACAGTTCGCCGTTGAAAAAGATGAAATTGTTAGACAAAACCATTTCCATCATCTCAGTAAGTAAGTTGGACATTTTGCTACTGAGGGTGGTGTTTTGACCAAGAAATTGGGCAAACCATTCCAGGCCTTCTTGATGGGGGATACTAGAAAATATCTTTAATGTCCACTGTAACCATCAGGATATCTGGTGAAAAGCAGGAGGTGGGGATGTCACGAAGAAAGTGCCAGGAATCTTTGCAGACATGGGACAGTAAGGACGTGTACTCTTTGGTCATGTGATCAATGAATTTTCCCAGAGGCTCAGTCACTCCTCTTGCTCCTGATACAATCGGTCTAAATTGTAATGGGTGGATTCCTTTATGAGTTTTCGGTATCCCAAAGATGACTGGTATTTTAGGTTTTTCCACATGGAGGTAATTGAATGCCTTCTCATTAATGGCCTGTTGTAATAGGAGGTCATTGAGATAGTAATTAATCTCAGCGAAGGCGATGTTGATCTCGTTCCGTGAAACCATCTCATATTGTTCGTCATCTTGTAGCATGGTGTGTATATAGGCTTCATAATCCTCTGAAAACATAAGGACGATTCCTCCACCTTTATCAGGTTTCATAATCCTGATTTTTTCTTCATGCAGGTGTTTTATGAAGTTCATTTCCTGTTCTGAAAAGTTTGGATGGAGCGAAATTTCTTGATTATTATATAATTTCCTGAAGTCATTCTCCACTAGTTTCTCAAAGAAGAGGATTATTGGGTGTAGTGGGGGGTTGAAGAGGCTTGTACGCATTGGGCCTGTTTCATTCAGTGTTTGACCTTTAAAGATTAGGTTCAAATTCAGACCTCTAGTGAACATTTTTAACTCTACCAGGGCTTGTGTTAGATTCATGGGTTTAGTTGGAACGAATTGTAACCCTCGGGTGAAAACATCAAAAGCGTTTTCAAAAATGTTTATATCAGTGTAGTTATAAATAACAAAGTTGTTTCTCCTTAAGACAGTACATTTCCCCTCAGTGTTGATGGAATTGTGGGTGTGTAAGTCCAGGTTTGAAACTTGGTCAGTGTGGTGTTCTTCCAGGGATGTTAAAACTTTTGGGGTGTGAGTGTCAATTAATGGACAATGTTCCAAGACCTCGGTGTTTGCCTTTGCCTTTGTCCCCAAACCCCGGTCTGGCCGGGGTTTCGTTGAAAATCCTGGTTATTACTGCCCTTCCTGCCCTTTTCTGCTAACCTTTCGCTTCTTCTAGGGGGTTCCTCTAATCTATCATGCATGTCACTAGTCCTGTCTGCGTTGGTAGTAGATGTTTTAGAAGAAGCTCTGTGATAGCCATTGGGACTGGGATAAGCTAAACCATCCCTATAATCAATTAAATCACATTCTAATTTTCTTAATTTCCTATTCAGTATCTTATCACAAAAAATATCAACATTATCGAAAACTTTGTCGTAATTAGGTTTGAAAGCATTAAAATCAGAACTAGATGTTAATTCATTATTTAAGACATCTAAATCATTCATCAATATTTGTGCTTTTGACTCGTATTCCCCTACCATTACATCGAGCATTTCCAACCCGGCTTTGTCAAAAATTTCACACAACTTGAAATAGTAATTAGTGCCATGCTGAACATTATTGGGAAATTTGAAAAAGCGTAGCCCTTTCGGGATACGCTTAACTCTCATACATTCATTTAAATAGTCTATTTCTAACTGTGTACTCCTCAAGGAGTATAATTTATCTTTGAACAAGTCCATGTTCTGGTCAAAATTCGAAAAGTTATTTAAGTTGTTAGTACCTTTTGAAAAGGTGAAACGTTGGCCGGCCCATTTGGTGAAGTTAACATCTCTGTTTTTGTGCATCGGACCAGGGTTATTAATCCCGGTTGTTCTTAAATGTGTGTTTGTTTCAGGTGCTCCAGTTGCTTCTTGACGACGGGTTGTGTTAGTTCTTTTGAATCCAGCGCCAGACATATCCGAAGGGGATGGTGTATAACTCAAACCCTCTTCCGGGTCCGCAATAGCTGGTAATCCATTTGAATTGCTCTGTAGAGCTTGTTGCTGGTTGCATGCTATCCATGGTGAAGCTGTAACAGTTGGTTTTAGCAAGCTTGTAAGTTCTTTAAGTGCAACCAATACTTGGTTGAATTCCGCTCTGCTTACCGGAAGATCGTTTGTTGCGGTCTGCAAAATTTCAGGAGTTTCTCCTGGGTTGAAGGTTTCCTCTCCGTTAGCCATGGCAATGGAAACAAATGAAGCAATGAACAAGCAAACAGTACCAAACAAAGAATTTAACCACGACCTTGGAGAAAAAACAAAACTGTGTTGTAGAGCAAAAAAGGTAGTTTTAATTCCAAAAGTATTCCAGTTCCACAAGTCACAAGAAGAAATCACACAAGCGCTTTCGCTCAGGTAGTCCTGAGCTTTATCAAGTATACAAGTTGTAGTATATTGCAATGCCTGTTATATACCCTGGCAATTACACAATTAATTGGTAAAACCTGATATTCAAGTGCTCCAGTGATTTAAAGCTATATACTAGAAACTAGTTTTCATTACACCAATTCGAGATAGAATACACACTTATAAAAATATATATAAGAATAAGACAACCAACATAAAAACATAAAAATTCTCAGTGTCAAAGTTTAAAAATGGAAGTTAAAAATCTCATTGAGGTTAAAAATTTATTAAGAACCATGTTATAGTGTTAAACAACTGAAAAAGACTTGTTTTGTGTCGTTAGAGGACACTGTTAGTTATATATTGGATATTATTGGTGCCCGTTTATATTGAATTTCAATATTAAAAATATTAAAAATATTTTTGAATTGAAGCTTTGAAGCCATAAATGTTCAATAATTTTGTGTGATATGTAAAGGTATTACTATGTCGAGAAATCTCAAGTCCAAGAACTATAGCCTAGCCCTTCTAAGCTTCAAGACCGGTTTAATACTGATCATCCCATTTAAACCGGTGGCTTCCCTGCATTCAGTCTCAACTGCCATAATAGTTCACGGTAGCCCAAGGTAGATTCCCAATCACCACCCCTTGCATCTGGTTCTACTTGTTCTAGGACCAGGAAGTGGATTTTTGGTTCTGGACAAGAGAGGGAATGTTTGTAGAAGGCATTGGTCTCCTTCTTCTTGATCATGTCATGAAGATGTTCATAAATTCGTTTTCTTAATTCCCTCTCTGTTTTGCCCACATAGAAACTTTGACAGTTGGTACACAGCCCCAGGTAAACCACCCCTCTGGTAGCACAGGTATAAAAACCTGTAGGATGTATCTTGTAGTTTCTTGATGGGAGATAGGGGGCTATATCTTTTGATATGGCATGACACTGGGCGCAGGCGCCACATTTAAATGTACCCAGCCTTGGTTGTTTAACCCTCTTCTTGGTTCCTTGGTCTCTTTCAAATATTTCCTTTAAATTGACTCCTCTTTTACGGACAAAACTAGGTTTGGATGGTATGTAATCCTTTAATTCCTCAAAGAGGGCCAAAACTGGCCAATGATGTAAAATTGTTTCTTCCATTTCGTGAGAATTGGATGAATATGTGTACGTGAAACTATTGGTGTGGGGAGCATCTTTATTTTGAGTAGTGTTGGACACGAATTCAAGTCCACCCCTTAGTATTGGTGTATATAGGGAGTGTCGTGCGGACTTTACTTCTGCTGCTAGAGTTAAAAATAGTTCCAAAGGGTAACCTCTCTCCAAGAAAAGGCTCTTCAAAAACTCCACCTCCAATTCAAAATCATTCTGTGTACTACATATTCTACTTGCTCTAATGAGCTGTCCCTTGATAATCCCCCTCTTTTGATATGGGGGGTGGGCACTTTCAAAATGTAGGAAGGAGATGGAGAAGGTGGCCTTACGATGTAATTTGGAATGAAAGGTTTTTTGAGTGTAGTCCTTGTAAAGGGTGATGTCTAAATAATGAAGCTCATGTGGATCCACTGTGTGTGTGAATTGTAGAAATTTTGTGGTTGAGTTGATGTATGTGAAGAATTGGGATAGGTCCTCCTCAGAACCAGACCATAGAATACAGATGTCATCCAAATAACGTCTGTAAAAAAGAATATGGTCTTCCCATGGTGGTATTAAGACAAATGTATGTTCCCACATATGCAGTACTGCATTTGCATAAAAGGACGCATGATGCCCCCATAGCTACACCCTTGCGTTGCGGTACAGTTCGCGTTGAAAAGATGAAATTATTAGACAAAACCATTTCCATCATCTCAGTAAGTAAGTTGGACATTTTGCTACTGAGGGTGGTGTTTTGACCAAGAAATTGGGCAAACCATTCCAGGCCTTCTTGATGGGGGATACTAGAAAAATATCTTTAATGTCCACTGTAACCATCAGGATATCTGGTGAAAAGCAGGAGGTGGGGATGTCACGAAGAAAGTGCCAGGAATCTTTGCAGACATGGGACAGTAAGGACGTGTACTCTTTGGTCATGTGATCAATGAATTTTCCCAGAGGCTCAGTCACTCCTGCTCCTGATACAATCGGTCTAAATTGTAATGGGTGGATTCCTTTATGAGTTTTCGGTATCCCAAAGATGACTGGTATTTTAGGTTTTTCCACATGGAGGTAATTGAATGCCTTCTCATTAATGGCCTGTTGTAATAGGAGGTCATTGAGATAGTAATTAATCTCAGCGAAGGCGATGTTGATCTCGTTCCGTGAAACTGTCTCATATTGTTCGTCATCTTGTAGCATGGTGTGTATATAGGCTTCATAATCCTCTGAAAACATAAGGACGATTCCTCCACCTTTATCAGGTTTCATAATCCTGATTTTTTCTTCATGCAGGTGTTTTATGAAGTTCATTTCCTGTTCTGAAAAGTTTGGATGGAGCGAAATTTCTTGATTATTATATAATTTCCTGAAGTCATTCTCCACTAGTTTCTCAAAGAAGAGGATTATTGGGTGTAGTGGGGGGTTGAAGAGGCTTGTACGCATTGGGCCTGTTTCATTCAGTGTTTGACCTTTAAAGATTAGGTTCAAATTCAGACCTCTAGTGAACATTTTTAACTCTACCAGGGCTTGTGTTAGATTCATGGGTTTAGTTGGAACGAATTGTAACCCTCGGGTGAAAACATCAAAAGCGTTTTCAAAAATGTTTATATCAGTGTAGTTATAAATAACAAAGTTGTTTCTCCTTAAGATAGTACATTTCCCCTCAGTGTTGATGGAATTGTGGGTGTGTAAGTCCAGGTTTGAAACTTGGTCAGTGTGGTGTTCTTCCAGGGATGTTAAAACTTTTGGGGTGTGAGTGTCAATTAATGGACAATGTTCCAAGACCTCGGTGTTTGCCTTTGCCTTTGTCCCCAAACCCCGGTCTGGCCGGGGTTTCGTTGAAAATCCTGGTTATTACTGCCCTTCCTGCTCTTTTCTGCTAACCTTTCGCTTCTTCTAGGGGGTTCCTCTAATCTATCATGCATGTCACTAGTCCTGTCTGCGTTGGTAGTAGATGTTTTAGAAGAAGCTCTGTGATAGCCATTGGGACTGGGATAAGCTAAACCATCCCTATAATCAATTAAATCACGTTCTAATTTTCTTAATTTCCTATTCAGTATCTTATCACAAAAAATATCAACATTATCGAAAACTTTGTCGTAATTAGGTTTGAAAGCATTAAAATCAGAACTAGATGTTAATTCATTATTTAAGACATCTAAATCATTCATCAATATTTGTGCTTTTGACTCATATTCCCCTACCATTACATCGAGCATTTCCAACCCGGCTTTGTCAAAAATTTCACACAACTTGAAATAGTAATTAGTGCCATGCTGAACATTATTGGGAAATTTGAAAAAGCGTAGCCCTTTCGGGATACGCTTAACTCTCATACATTCATTTAAATAGTCTATTTCTAACTGTGTACTCCTCAAGGAGTATAATTTATCTTTGAACAAGTCCATGTTCTGGTCAAAATTCGAAAAGTTATTTAAGTTGTTAGTACCTTTTGAAAAGGTGAAACGTTGGCCGGCCCATTTGGTGAAGTTAACATCTCTGTTTTTGTGCATCGGACCAGGGTTATTAATCCCGGTTGTTCTTAAATGTGTGTTTGTTTCAGGTGCTCCAGTTGCTTCTTGACGACGGGTTGTGTTAGTTCTTTTGAATCCAGCGCCAGACATATCCGAAGGGGATGGTGTATAACTCAAACCCTCTTCCGGGTCCGCAATAGCTGGTAATCCATTCGAATTGCTCTGTAGAGCTTGTTGCTGGTTGCATGCTATCCATGGTGAAGCTGTAACAGTTGGTTTTAGCAAGCTTGTAAGTTCTTTAAGTGCAACCAATACTTGGTTGAATTCCGCTCTGCTTACCGGAAGATCGTTTGTTGCGGTCTGCAAAATTTCAGGAGTTTCTCCTGGGTTGAAGGTTTCCTCTCCGTTAGCCATGGCAGTATTTTCATTCCAAATTACATCGTAAGGCCACCTTCTCCAACTCCTTCCTACATTTTGAAAGTGCCCACCCCCCATATCAAAAGAGGGGGATTATCAAGGGACAGCTCATTAGAGCAAGTAGAATATGTAGTACACAGAATGATTTTGAATTGGAGGTGGAGTTTTTGAAGAGCCTTTTCTTGGAGAGAGGTTACCCTTTGGAACTATTTTTAACTCTAGCAGCAGAAGTAAAGTCCGCACGACACTCCCTATATACACCAATACTAGGGGGTGGACTTGAATTCGTGTCCAACACTACTCAAAATAAAGATGCTCCCCACACCAGTAGTTTCACGTACACATATTCATCCAATTCTCACGAAATGGAAGAAACTATTTTACATCATTGGCCAGTTTTGGCCCTCTTTGAGGAATTAAAGGATTACATACCATCCAAACCTAGTTTTGTCCGTAAAAGAGGAGTCAATTTAAAGGAAATATCTGAAAGAAACCAAGGAACCAAGAAGAGGGTTAAACAACCAAGGCTGGGTACATTTAAATGTGGCGCCTGCGCCCAGTGTCATGCCATATCAAAAGATATAGCCCCCTATCTCCCATCAAGAAACTACAAGATACATCCTACAGGTTTTTATACCTGTGCTACCAGAGGGTGGTTTACCTGGGGCTGTGTACCAACTGTCAAAGTTTCTATGTGGGCAAAACAGAGAGGGAATTAAGAAAACGAATTTATGAACATCTTCATGACATGATCAAGAAGTAGGAGACCAATGCCTTCTACAAACATTCCCTCTCTTGTCCAGAACCAAAAATCCACTTCCTGGTCCTAGAACAAGTAGAACCAGATGCAAGGGTGGTGATTGGGAATCTACCTTGGGCTACCGTGAACTATTATGGCAGTTGAGACTGAATGCAGGGAAGCCACCCGGTTTAAATGGGATGATCAGTATTAAACCGGTCTTGAAGCTTAGAAGGGCTAGGCTATAGTTCTTGGACTTGAGATTTCTCGACATAGTAATACCTTTACATATCACACAAAATTATTGAGCATTTATGGCTTCAAAGCTTCAATTCAAAAATATTTTTAATATTTTTAATATTGAAATTCAATATAAACGGGCACCAATAATATCCAATATATAACTAACAGTGTCCTCTAACAACACAAAACAAGTCTTTTTCAGTTGTTTAACACTATAACATGGTTCTTAATAAATTTTTAACCTCAATGAGATTTTTAACTTCCATTTTTAAACTTTGACACTGAGAATTTTTATGTTTTTATGTTGGTTGTCTTATTCTTATATATATTTTTATAAGTGTGTATTCTATCTCGAATTGGTGTAATGAAAACTAGTTTCTAGTATATAGCTTTAAATCACTGGAGCACTTGAATATCAGGTTTTACCAATTAATTGTGTAATTGCCAGGGTATATAACAGGCATTGCAATATACTACAACTTGTATACTTGATAAAGCTCAGGACTACCTGAGCGAAAGCGCTTGTGTGATTTCTTCTTGTGACTTGTGGAACTGGAATACTTTTGGAATTAAAACTACCTTTTTTGCTCTACAACACAGTTTCGGTTTTTCTCCAAGGTCGTGGTTAAATTCTTTGTTTGGTACTGTTTGCTTGTTCATTGCTTCTGCTCTTATGTCCTTATTTTTTCATCTGTCCCACAGTGTGCATCCTACCACCTTTCTCAGGCACTTCATTTCCATCACCTCTAGCTTCTTCAACTGTTCTGCCTTTACTGCCCAGGTTTCTGTGCCATACCATAGTACTGGTCGCACCACTGTCTTGTACACCTTATGTTTCAGCTTCTTTGTCATGCTTCTGTCATAGATTACAATTGATGCTCTATGCCAGTTGGCTGCAGCCCCTCTGATTCTAGCTTTGATCTCCTCATTCAGACTTTCATTCTCCTCAACCACTCCTCCCAGATACTTGAAGCTGTTTACCTGTTCCACTATCTTCCCTTCAATCTCTGTTCTCAGCTTCTTCTGATTTCCCCAATTTTCTGCCATTATCACTGTCTTATCTGTGCTTAGTTTCCTCCCATGTGCCTTCAGTTTTGCATTCTATTCTCCTATCCTTTGGAGAAGTTCTTGCTCAGAGTCTGCCTGTAAGACCACATCATCTGCATACAGCAACTTTGTTGATCTGTCCCCTCTGACCTGTTTGCTAATGTAGTCCATCATCAGCATGAACAGCAGTGGGCTCAGAGCTGAACCCTGGTGTACACCCACTCCCACTGGGAATCCCTCTGTGAGGCCGAACACTGTTCGTACTTGAGTCATTGGGTCCTTGTACATAGCCTGCACTAATTCTACCAATGTTTCTGGGACTTCAAACCACCGCAGTACTGCCCAGATCACTTTCCTTGAAACTTTGTTATATGCTTTCTCCAAGTCTAAGAATGCCCAGTTGGACTTTCTCCTCATCTCTCGCTTCTTCTCAAGTATCTGTCTCACTACAAACATTGGGTCAGTTGTGCTGCATCCCGATCTGAATCTGAACTGCTCATCTCCCATCTTACATTCTTTTACTCTGCATATCCGTTTATCAATCACTGTCTCTAGAACTTTCATTCAGTGTGATAGGCGTTTGATGCCTCTGTACTGTCCACAGTTGTTGATGTCCCCTTTGTACACTGACATGGGTATGCTTATTCTGCAGTCATCTGGGATACTTCTTTTTCTCCACACTGCTATGAGTACCCTCAGGAGCCATTTCTCCCCTTTCTCACCCAGCATCTTTATCATATCTGCTGTGACCTCATCTCAGCCTGCTACTTTCCCTGACTTCATTTTCCTTAGTACTGTTCTTACTTCTTCTAGAATGGGCTCCTCTTCTTCTCTCATTGTAGGCTGTTTCTGAGACAGTACAGCTTCTGTTGGGTTTTCTTCATTCAGAAGCTGCTGGAAATACTCCTTCCATCTGCCTTTGATGTCCTGTGGACTGGTGAGCAGGTTGTTGCTGGCATCGCTTATGAAGGGTGTCTGACTATCTTCTTTATCTTTCTGTCTTTGCCTTGTAACCTGATATAGTTTCTTTGTGCCACTTACTGAGTCACTTTCCAGAAGCTGGTAGAGTGCCTTCGATGCCCTATTCTTTGCTATTGCAACTTCTTTCTTAGCTTCTTTGCTAGCCAACCAGTAGTCCTTCCTAGTCTGGTCAGTCTTTTCTATCTCCCACTTCTTCCTACACTCCTCCTTTCTTTTGATGATTTCCTGGACTTCTGCGTTCCACCACCAGCTTTCCTTATGTACCTTATTTCCATACCTGGCTTGGCCACATCTTTTCTGTAGTCCTAACACTTTCTGTTTTTAGGTGCTGCCATTCTTGTTCAACTCTACCTGTTTCCTCCTCTTCTTGAGGTGCTAGAGCCTGGAATAATTCATTGAACTGTTGTACTTTGTCTACAGTCAACTTCCATGGTCTTTAGCCTGGTCTCTGTTGACCTTAGAACCTTCTCTAGCCACTGCTGTGGGCTGACTGTTTCGCTGAGGGTGACTTTGCAGTCATGGATTCTACCCCAGTGCCTTTTCCTTACTAGGAGGAAGTCTACTTGAGTTGCATGCTGGCTACTCTTGTATGTGATCTTGTGACTGTCTCTCTCTCTCTCTCTCTCTCTGAACCTTTTGTTGGCTACTGTCAAGCCATTTACCAGACAGAAGTCTAGAATGGCCTCTCCTTCTTTATTACTGTTTCCTCACCCATGTGGACCCAGGCAATCCTCATATCTTGTTCTGTCTGTCCCGATATGTCCATTCAAGTCACCCATTATCAACACCAATTCATGTTGTCCTGCTTTATCTAGTAGGTCCTGGAACTGCTGTCTGGATGCACTCTTTTTCCTCACTATCACAACCCTGCTGTGGGGCATAGGCTGAGATTATGAATACTGCCCTATTATTACACTGGAGTCTGATTGCCATGAGTCTGTCATTAATTCTGATGATATCCCTCATCACTGGTTAGCAATAAAACAACTCACCTGGCTAGAACTACCTCATCTCCTATCTTATAATCAACTTACTATGGCCAATAGACTTCTAAGCCAAACCAAAGAAACCCTACCCTTCAAAACCTACTTCACCCTTACTCTAGTAATCATGTCTTACATTCTAGTAATAAATCATTATTAAATATAACCAAAGCTAATAATGCTGCAGGTGATTCCCTTTATTCGAATTACATAGCCAAAACCAGGAACTCACTGCCTCTAAATATAAGATCTAGTACTAACAGTACAAACTTTACAAAAATACTCAAAACCCACCTAGCTAATACATGGCTCTGCTCTTGCACTAGCCCTTGTCAGAATTCACTGTTTCCTCTCACCTTATTCTCTCTCTCTTATCAGATATTGCCTATCATAGTTCCTACTATACCTTGGCTTTGTCTGTTATCATTCCCACAGTTGTTCAAAACATTGTAGTATATTCCACTATTCCCACCACTCAGGGTTATATGGTCTAGCAGTCTAGTAGCCCTTAACCCTTGATGAGCTCTTCCTTGTCAAGCTAAATTGTCCAAATAATAACATATCCCATATAACCTCCTGGTTAATAATTTGTAGATAAGAAATTATAGAATGTAGCCATATATTCACTCTCTGTTAAGCATTGTCTTTATTTAAATCTTGTGGCAATATGATTGTATTTAACTCTAGACACAATGTATTTTGAATCTATTGTCACCATAACATTGTTTTGTTTCTGATGTATATCTATGTCATCATTTTAACAAGTGACACCATATCTATATAGATCTATCTGTTGTTGTAATGTGGAGCTTTTCTCTCCTTGTCTCCACTGAAAAGGGACTGTTTGTCAAGTTGTACTTTCCCGGGAAACAAATGTAAAATAAATAACAAATACAATAAAACTTTCAAGTTCTGACAAAAACCCAACCAGTAACACTGCAAGTGGAAGCCCTGTGGGGAATCTGAGCACCATTCATTCTAAAAAGGGTGGTTATACCATATTAAGGCCTACAACCACCCACAAACACAGCTAAACAGCAATAAGTGCTACCAGACAGTTGTATCAATAATAAATAAAGAATTTTCCAAAAAGGGTACATGTCTGACTAGCGCTGGATCACAGCCAAATTGTCAAATTACAGGGTGTCAAGTGACAGTGCAAATGACCAATAGTGTAATGTGGCAAGAAAGAAATGAAGATGGCAGGGGCATGGCTATGTTCCCAGGAAACAGCAGCCAGCATGGCCAGACAGAAGAGTGCATAGTTCTGGGAGTTGGGCCATGTCTGATCTCACCTGTGAATGACTTTGCAAAGGTTTACACTTCAGCAGTAATCCATATTGAAAGAGAAACTTCTGAAATTTTGGTGAGCTGTGGTACAACAGGAAGAAATCTTAACAGCTGCTCAATGCAAAAAATTCTGAAGTCAGAGATTATATTGTGAGAGGGCCAATGTAGAATCTCCTCTCTTCCTCTCTTCCTCTCTACAGATACTGCTGCATATTTAAGAGGGGGGTACATGTCAACTAGTACTTGAACCTAAATGTAATGACTATACTATTGCTTCTGGGAAGCACAGTGGTGCTGCAATAAGAGCTACTACCTCACACAGCTTGGATACCCAAGTTTGGTTCTTGGCTGGGATGACAGCTGTCACAATCTCTTTGAGTCCTCCCTGTGTCCATGGTCTACTTGTAGCAGGGAATTTGACACACACACACACACACACACACACACACACACACACACTTTTGCTGTCATTCATGCAAGCACGCATACAAACACACACATACATTCAGAAAGAAACAAATATACACATACACAGTTTTTTCTATGTTTCTTTGACACTCACTAAACAGCAAAAGAGCTGCTTAGTGAGTGTAAAATAACAGCTTGATTGGTCTCACTCGCACTCGCCTGCACTCACATACACACAAACGGTTCTATTTTTTCATCATCTTTGTTTTTATATTTTACACTCGCTAAACAGCATTGCTTACCAAATGTAAAATAATGACAGGCCCTTACTTTCTCTGATTTACAGACTTTCCCTGTTAAAACAGCATGGTTTGCTGACCATATTCTTTCTGGATGACAAATACTGTATCCCGTTCAAATGACACCATGATCTAATCCAATTGTTAAACTGCTAAATTCAATTATCTTCTGTTCATATTGTAGCATCATCCTTGGAAAAGGCAGAATGCTGCTTAGTGCTAGGCTCATACTGGCCTTGGAGACGTAGTCCAAGAGTTCAGTTATGTCTCTCTTCAAGAAGTCCAGGGAGGTACATCTCAGGTCATTTATGTCCACATGGAATATGACTATGCCATAGTGGTGCTTGTGTTCCAACAATCTAAGTGCATGTGCGATGTGATGTATCCTGTCCCATGATAGAAAGCTCATCATGACTCTGTCATTACTTGGACTGGTCATATCTGTGTATCTCACAGTAGAGTCTCCTATGACGAAAATATTGGGATGTGTGACCAAAATATCGGGTTGTGTGGTGGTGTGCCTTATGGGCTTAGATGCTGACATACTGTAGTATGTTGCCATTTGTATCATGTTGTGTATTTATTTTGTGAATGCTTTTGAGGTAGCTGAGGATACTTTTTGTTTGTATAATGTTAAGGAGGTCTTTGTGGTTTCAGGAGATTACATTTAAAAGCCTTAGCATATAAGGGTCTCTGTGTGTGGTTCATACTATGTGTGGTGGATGTAGTGTGTGTGTTACTGACAACCTGTTTGTTATTAAAAGTGCTTGTATGTGAGATTCTTGCCTTCAGTAACATTATGTAACTACATCTCTCACACACACATTTATTTTCTCTATACAATAACATTTTGCACCAGTAAATGAACTCATCCTGTCTTGAGGATCAGAGGCCTCCTTGGTCACTTTCCTCAAGTTTAGTAAAGTAGTGTTTGAGAGCTGAGCATGTTTCAAGTCTCTCTTTATGACATTCCAAGCTCCCCCTCTAAAGGAAGTCTAGTATGTTCTGACACTGGTGCCTCAAACTCTGACTTGCTACTGCCATATAACTCTCCACTTTAAGTAACCTATTCCAAGAGAAGTCTAGTTCCATTCATCTGCTGGAGTTCAGATTTAGGCACTCTGCTGCTAACTAAACCTCTGAAACATGTATGTCACCTGTCTTAGTTCAAGGTGTGGTTAATGGCTGGCCCTCACCTTGGTGCCTTCCCAAGTGCTTGTCTCCAAGCTATGGTTTGTGTACCACATGTATAGCAGATACTGCATTATTAAAATCATTCCCTATTAAAATATTTAACAGGATACCATTGAACACCACCACCTGTGTGTTCCCTTGCCCTCCTTCCCAAACCAAGTAAACAGATCAATGGTACCTGAAAAGGTGTCCCTGTTAAGGCTGTAATTGGAGTTAGCTGCACAGGCAAGTATTGCTCCCTTATAACACCGCAGGATTTAATAATAGTTATGGTTGATGCTGTATATCTCTTGTTGTTATTATCTTTCACCTCCACCCACATAGGTTCTGTACTATTGTGGTACTAGAGCAGCAATTATCGTCAGACAAGCCACCATGTTTGTAGTGCTGCCCCTGCTTTCTGCCTCCCACAACTTTTATTCCACATCTTATCTCAGCAGACAGCCCTACCGAACATGCTCCATTTGGTTACACCAAAAACTTTTGACCACAAGACCTTGCTGTGTACTTGAACTAGCAGCATCTCCATCTGCCTATGGAACTTGTTATGATGGCTTAGGCTGCCACATGGGTTCCCTTCTTACCAGTTATACTACTAGCTACCAACTTCGTCTGCAGTTGTAACCTGTTAGCAATAAAACACATACAAAGTAATAATGGGCACAGTAATTCATTTCAGCTCTGTTCATGAATGCAGTAAGCCAGCCACAGTGTAAAATATTCCAGCTTGGGTCATACAGATACAGAATAGTCCTATAAAGTTCAATATCCATAATATCTAGCTTAGCGTGCTTTCTTTTGATAGTATCTTACAACCACACAGGTTTTGGACTGACAACACTGTTTGCATTATTTTCCATTTTTCCATCTCTCAATACTGTTTATGTGACCCTTTATTTTTTAATGTTTCCAGGGTTTGTGCTTGCTTTTACCCACTGTAACGTGGACAACAAATCAAAGAACTTTTGTACCTCAATGATTTATTGTGTCTATTGTGAGAAGTATCAAGCAGGAAGCCTAAAAACTAAACAGTGCATGGTAGTTTTGTAATAAAGTATTACGGCCTTGGCTGCTTTGAACCGGGGTACCACAGCATCAGCATTTTTTGCCTTAATGCAAAGTAAAAGAAAGAGGTAGAAAGGTGCACCCCAGATAAATGTCACTCTAGATAGCTACCTAGTTTGTTTAATCATAAGGCTGGCCAAGTCCTCTCAAGGATGGGGTCATAAGACTGGTGATATTTGGCAGGCCGTGGATGATAAGCTTAATATGATCCTTAAGAAGAAGTAAGTGGTAGTTACTGTTATTAAAGCAAAGAATATTTATGTTTTATGTATTACTTATTTTCTCCCTCTGAAAGTAAAAATTAACATGTATGTCATTAACTGAATCTAAGGACATATACATTTTGAAAGCTATAAATTATAATAAAATAAATTGAAAATTAAAACTTGCTTTGTGTCTTCTTTATGCTCTTATAACTGTAGCTGTGGAATGTGCCCTTCTGAGAAAATACACTAACTTTGACTGTGAAGTCCCACAGTAATGCACTTCATATTAATCTAATATACATTCGGTGCCTCCTCAGTCAACCATATCAGTGACACTTACTGGTACTTATGTAACTGCCCTTTGCTACTTTGCTTTCTTTGTCATATAGCCTGTCTCCAGTGTATATAGCCTGTCTTACTTCTGCATGCTTTCCACATTTGATGATTACCATGTCCTATATGTGTGTGTATGTGTAAATTGTATGTGCGTGAATACCACACACAGACACACATGCATGCATACACTTTCATTTGTGTGTGTGTGTGTGTGTGTGTGTGTGTGTGTGTGTGTGTGTGTGTGTGTGTGTGTGTGTGTGTGTGTGTGTTGTGTGTGTCCTACAGTCCCCCCTGTACAGACAACTCCCTCTGTTAGGGTCCACTGATGGCAAGGTGCTAAGACCAACATGCCTTTCCTACAGATAGTCACAGTTACTCAGTTACCCCCACCTCCAAATAATCTATGAGTGATATTAAGACACATTACCACACCCAACTTGAATGGGCAATGGCTAGTACTCCCCAGTCGCCTGAAGTAAGGGGAAGACATTATCACTGAAAAGGAGTCATTACAGGAACTTGCAAGATTAATGTGTTGACATTATGTGTATCATGCCAATCCTGCTTGGGCTCCATGTCCAAAGCATTTGTCATGTACAACCACTTCCTCCAGTGTTAAAGTGTATTTAACCTCTTGCATACTTTATTGGTTTTATTAAGAATAAGTAGGTTGTCAGTTCACATGAGGCTATTGCTACAATGCCTGAGAATACCCATCTCAAATAGCCTGTCCAAAGAGAGAGACAGAAAGTGCATATCCATGGCTACTGATTTACTATGGAGGAGTGAGGGAAATTTAAATATTGAATAGGTGAATAACACAAAGACTTTGATGAGCAATGCTCAACTATGTGCAAACTAGATGCTCTAGATGAGCAGTTTGGATTCAGATCAGGATGCAAAGGATGATGATGTCTGCATATAACAAATCATTGGAAAGAAGCTAGAGATGAGGAAAGAGTCCACCTGAGCATTCCTAGACTTAAAGCATATGACACAGCCACAAGAAAGCAGATTTGGGCAGTCCTATGGTGGTGTGAAGTTGCGGAAACATTGATAGAATTAGTACAAGTTATGCACAAGGAGTCAGAATATAAGTACAAATAGTGTTCAGAATCACAGACAGGTTCCCATTAGGTGTGGGTGTGCACCAGGGTTCAACTCTGAGCCCACTGCTGTCCATACTGGTAATGGACTACATTAGCAAATAAGCTGGAGGGGATATATCAACAAAGCTGCTGTATGCAGGTGAGGGATTACAAGCATTAATACTTTATGGTAGAGAAACCTGGGCAGTAAAGGCAGAGAAGTGGAGGAAGCTAGAGGTGATGGAGATGAAGTGCCTGAGCTGGATAGTAGGTTGCACACTGTGGGGCAGATGAAGAAATGTGGACATCAGAGCACAAGCCAAAGTAGTTCCAATTGCATAGAAGGTCAAACAGAACTGATTATGATGGCTCAGGCACATGTGCAGAAAAGCAGAAGACAAAGTGGTGAACAAGATTTGGGACAGACAGGAAGAAGGCAAGAGGAAATGTGGGTATCGAGCAAAGAGGTGAATTGATTATCTGACAGAAGACCTGTGACAGCCAGGCATGTCTCTCAAAGAAGGTAGGAGAGTGGCACTAGATGGAGAGAAATTGTGAGAGTAGACTTGACACCTGGACCCCATGTAGAAAAAAATGGGAAAACAGGGAGTTGATGTCTTTGATGATCTCCAGTCCAAACTGTGATCCTTCAATTGTCTGGTTATGGCCTCCCTTATTTCCACTCCATTTGTTTTTCCTCCTAGATCTCTACAGGTCTTAAGCATATAAACCCTGTACCTCCTCTCTTCCGAGCTGTACACACTGAACTTCTCTAGTGTTCTCCTGCAGTACAGATTGCATGTCCCAGTCTAGGCCAGTGTTAGGATTTGGGGCCCCCCAGTAATTGTCAAGTTAGGGGTCCCTGGAAACGTCTACTCATAAGTATCACTACATAGCTGTCACCTCACTTAAACAACCTTTTAGCTCATGCTGGAAAGTTTTAGAAGTAGTACACAAAGAATAAACAGTGGTTACAATGCTCTTGCTTTATGACAGGCTTCTGTACAATACCAAGCTGGCACATTCCACAGAGTGGCATTCACACTGACTGGCATTTAGTTGCATTGAGGAATCATATACAACCCCAACAGTAGAGGTACAGACATTACTGGACTTTAAAAATACAAGCTCCCCAGACCAGATTGTCAATACACCAACCAGGGGTACAAGCATACTGGATCTGGTCCTCACAGATATGGGATTGTGCTGCATGCCCCCAAGTGTAATGTCTTCTCTGGTAAGACAGACCAGACAATTGTCTCCTTTGAAGTAAAAATAAAACCTGGAACCCCAGCTAACCCTAGAATGCTCAGGAACTACTCTATGGCTAACTTATACTATTAAGTGATAACCTGGCAAAATTGCAAGCCCCCATAAACCCTGTGACCGAAGTTGCCTATGTAAATGTGTTCACAGAAGCCATATACAAACATGTTAATAGCTGGACAGAGGCAGCTGTGCCCACCAGGAAGAAATACAGAACTCAAAAAACAAGCCACCCTAGTAAATCACAACATCAATAGGTGGTATAACAGAATGAAGAAAATCCCGGTAAAAATTAGGAATTGTAGCACCCAGCAGGATACAAGCACTCTCATCAAACTAAACAAACAACTCAGAGGACAAATAAGGTCTACCAAAAGCAAACTGGAGTTAAATTTGGCCTACCAGGTCATGGACAACCGTAAGGCATTCTGTAGCTATGTCCACAGACTCAAAGGCAAAACACAATTGTGTCTGGAGCTCTTTGTTAATGGACCTACCTATACTGAGCCAGAAGATATAGCAAACCTACTGGCTGACAAATTCAGATCCAACTTTACCTCTCTCTCCCTGTTAATCTCCCCTCAGGAAATACCATGAAATATAACTCTCTCTACTATCACTAGAGAACATGACCTTAATGCTGTCTCTAAGATCAAGAGTACTTCACTTCATCAATGGGCCCAGACAATATCTCAAGTCTCCTTCTAAACAGCATCAAACATGACCTATCAGGTGCTCAGGAATTTCTATTTAACTGTACCCTCCAATCAGAGTAGTAATTGAAACACTTATGTTCTTGATGGCTAATCTGCATATATCCCAAGAAACTAAAATCTGACAAAGAATGAAAAATAGTGGAACAGTTTAACAGCTTCAAGTAGGTGGAAGGGGTGCTTGAGGAGAACAGAAGTCTGAATGAAGAGATCAAAGCTAGAACCAGTAGAGCTGGAACCAGACGGCACAGAGTGTTAGAGACAGTGTATGACAAAAAAAATGCATAGAAGCTGAAAAGTAAGGTGTACAAAACAGTGGTGCAACCAGTACTTTCTGTATAGCTCAGAAACCTGGGCAGTAAAGGCAGAGCAGTTAAGAAAACTAGCTGTAATGGGGATGAAGTGCCCAAGACAGATGGTAGACAATACTTCATGAAGAGCTGAAGGAATTTTATCTGGGAGGGGAAATAGCAAGAGTTAAGTGGGATAAACTGATACTTCTGGTAGGAAAAGGGGGTTTAGGATTACCTGACTTGAAGGATATTTTAGAGCTACACAGTTAAGCCTCCTATACAACACAAACAGAAGGTTCTAATTCAAAATGGAAAGGGATAATGATGAAGTGTGGGGGGGGGTTCAAGAAATAAGGAAAGAGTGATATTTTAGATACAGACCCTTAAAGAGAATAATAACCATACAGAATATTATATTCATAAAGCAGAAGAAAGCATCTCAAGAACTAAGTCAAAATGAGAGGAATTTACTAGAAAAATGGCAAATAATGAAAGGTATTGGTAGCAAATCACTAGAGACAGAAAAGTAACAGAGTGGAATGAAGCCAAGAATACATTTGGCCTAGGCTAGAGACTGTCTTCCCTACTAGGGACTGATATCATAATATAGGCTAAGTGAAATGGATAAAATGATTCTAAGTGAAAGACCTGCTGTGGTAGAGTATTGGGACAATTAGTAGGGCATATAAAATATTGCATGATAACTATAATAAAGCAATCGGAGGACATCAGAAAAGATTGGGAAGAGAGACTGGAAAAGCAATTTACAAGGGAACAATTGGAGGACATATGTATGGCCCTCAAGCATGCAACAAAGTCCATAAGGTTTAGGGTTTTTACTTGGAAGTATTTGCATAGGTATTCTTACACCCCAAGGGAACTTCAACATTTGCTATCTTCATGAACAATAATTCCTTGGAGGTGTGATGGAGAAGAAAAGTGTAACTGGGAAGATATGTTTTGGGAGTATAATGAGTTGGCAAATTTTGAAAATTTGCTTCTGAGTACAATGTCAGAAATAGTGAGTGAGAAAATAGCTGTAACTAAGGAAATCATTATTTTGATACGGGACACAGGATCTGAATTGCATAGATATGGAACAGACATCGTTAGGTTAAATTCTGTTGGCTGCTAAGAAAAGCAATTACTGGAAAAAAGACAAAGTCTAAACCAACTGTATTTAAAGTACTGAACAGTATAAAAGAGACAAAGAAATTCACTTTAGAAAAAGGATGAAGCAAATTACATAGAAATAAATGGAAATTGTGGGTATAGTACATGCAGAATAATGTTCAGGAGAAGGGATATTTAAGGGAAGGCAAGAATTGTGCAAATTTTGTAATCTTTGACTTTTCTGCTAATCTATGTTTCCCTTTGTCTTAAGTGATAATTTAATAAAAATATTTAAAAAAGACAAGTGGTAGGATGCACACTGTAGAACATACAAAGAAATGAGGACTTCAAAGCAGAGGCTAAAGTAGCTCCAAAAGGGCAAAGACAACAGATTACAGTGTTTCAGGCACATGTGAAGGAAAGCAGGTGATGATTCGGGGAAAAAAGGACAGAAGACTAGGGGAAATAAATGGATGGATTGCATGAGTGAAGACATGTGAGAGTCAGGCATGACTGGCTAAGAAGGAAGGAGAGCGGCACTGAATCCAGAGAGAGATGGCAACAGTTGGTGTTACACCATGACCCCATGTAGATAAAGGGCATTGATGAAGTACAATAGTGAATTCCATTTTATGAATTTTACAAATATAAACCTGCCCAGTTTTAGACAATGATAATACAAAGACAATGACTCCTTCAGCATGCCTCTTGATTGAGTGATTTAAAATTGTGAAATATGCCAGACAGTGACAATGTTTTGGTGTAATCACAGCATTTCTGTAACATTAATTCTACCCTTCCGGGGTTCTCTGATAAACATACACATTTGATCAGTTACACTATCTTTCTTTACTCCCCAGATGTTGCTATATTAACAGACCTGGTTGAAGCCACACATTTCAGATAATGAAATGATTCCATCCAGTTACAACATTCCTAGAGTTGACAGAAAGGATAAAAGAGTAGGAGGTGTAGCAACGTTATTCAAGAACAATCTGATACTGCTACCATTTAATCTTACAATAACACTCCCCCAAAACATTGATATTTTACCAACTAAGCTGCAAATTAACCATAATAATTACATAACCATCATAACCATCTATGTCCCACCCGACAACAATATCTCTGCAATAGAATACTTTCTCCAGTCTGTATCACAATCCATAACTCAAGAAACTATCATTATGGTAGATTTAAATATAGATTGGACAGCATGTAACTCACATCACCCCAGTAATCATATTAATCTGTATGGTTTTACACAACTTATCCAAACACCTACTAAGATTGATAAAAAATCTAGCAAACAATCAATACTGGATTGGACACTGACTAACAAACCTCACTTCTATCAACATTCTAGCTGTTTATCTGACAGTCTTTGTGACCATATGCCAACTTATCTATTAAGGTAACATATTAATCCTTGGAAATATACCACTTTTTGCCAAATCCGTATTAAGAACATTTTCGGCTCGCAGCACTTAATAGGCATACTAAAAAAATGTAACTCGTCCCCACTGAAGAATCTGCCCTTATGCAATGCAGTAGAATATTTTAATACCACCTTACTCAACATTCTGAACAGCTTAGCCCCTCCTAGAACAATTCACACAAAAGCTAAATATAAACCCTTGTTAACTAAAGAATCTAGAAGTCTCCTTAAGTTAAGAGACAAAACCTGGGAAGTATGGCACACTTGTAAAACTCAGAATAAGCTAACAGCATTCCAGCAAATTAGAAATAAGGCAAAACGTCAAATCATTCTTGACAAAAAGAACTACTACACTAACATACAACAGAAACACCTGCAAAAATCCTCAAAAAATGTGTAGTACAATCAAAGCTATCTTTCATTCAGGACAAAACTCTACCCCTTCCCCCAGTATATTAAACTACATTGGAACATTTGCAGAAGAAATTAATGAATATTTCACAGAAAGTATTTTATCTCTAGCTAAAAATTATAACTTTTATCCAATATCACTTTCAAAACCGCCCAATAAGAAAGATTACTGTTTCCCTTTCAAGCCCATCTGTATTGCTATCATATGCAAACTATTAAAGAAACTTAAACCCACCACATTACCAGCAGATAACCTGCCAGATGAATACTTAAATTAGCAGCAGAAGCTATTTCCTATCCAGTTTCAATCCTTATAAATAGATCTACTGTAGAACAATATGTTCCATTAATATGGAAACTTGCCTACATAATCCCCATATACAAGGGCGGTATCTCAACAGAACTTTCAAATTACAGACCCATTGTCATTTTTGTCCCCACTACAAAAAATACTTGAAATATGCATTCACTCTCAACTTCTACTATACCTTACCACCAATAACCTTCAGACCAACTCCCAACAGGGGTTTAGACCTTATCACAGCACAACTGCTCTTCTGAGTTTCACTAACATCATTAATCAACTTAGAAATGAAGGCAAAATAGTTTCAGCTGTCTTCCTTGATATGTCCAAGGTCTTTGATACAGTTCCTCTTCACAAATTACTAACTGTTCTTTTCAAATTAAACCACAGCCCTTCTGCTGTCATATGGCTTCATAGTTATCTAGATGGTCACCACCTAGCAGTAAAATGGCAGTATGACCTCTCCCCACTTCTTCCCATTACATTAGGGGTCCCACAGGGATTTATCCTTGGCCCTTTACTTTACAGTATCTTTACAAATGACCTTAGTACCGCTACTTCACTAGCTTCCATTATCCCATATGATACTACACTTATATGTGTGGCACCTACACTTCAACACCTCCAAGACATAATCCAGAAGTTCTTCTCTGATACTGAATTATGGTTATCTAAATCCCAGCTCATACTTAACCCCAAAAACAAAACTTACAATCTTCCAACCTACGCCTTCTATATTACAGATGAGTTTGTAGCAGGAGAAGTAAAGTATTAGAAACATTCCTGAAGGGAGATTTTGCCATAGGAGAGGAGAGGAGAGTAGTTACTTAGTAATGTTATAGCTAAATGAGTAAAGCATTGTGATTGTTTCTTATTCTCCTGGATTAAATTTCTTCTGTACTAACAGAGTTAATGAAGACGATGAAGCATCAAAGTAGGTGAAAAACAGCCCTTGGCATGTCAGCAATAAAAGGGCATGACTGTTAGTACAGAGTTTATTTTGTGGTCATGTATGAATTATGATAAAATCTGACTTGTATCTGAAGTACAACCGGAAGGTGGTTACAATCACTTTTCTTCCCAGAATGTAGTGGAATTCAAGTTGCAAGAGGTTAAATAAGAAGAAACTGAGAGTAGGACAAAGTGTTCCTTCACAGGAATCCAGATGAAGTTTTGAAAGGTTATAAAGAGATGACCAATATGAAAAGGGGGGCTAAAGAGGTAACTCCACAAATTTTTATTGAATTAGTTTGGAGGTATGCAATTTTTAGTGGAAATATGTGTATGAAAGGGTGACTCCACTCAGGTTAGGCAAAATATAAAGTGCTGCCTACTGCTTATTTACTTTGTGTAGAGATGCACTGTGATACTTTCCAATCCCATAAAGAAGACTGTTCATTTCTGCTTTATTTTCCCAGGGTGGTAGTCAATGGAGAGGGATTGATTAAGACAACTCCTTAAATGCACTATGACTGTAAAGCAAACTGCTGGACACAAGTCTGCTCTATAAAAGGCATTTGAAATCAGCCAGGTGAGTTAACAGGATTAGGGACACAACACCATCACAGTGAATGACTGGCACTCTCTGTGATAGTCTTAAAATGCACCTAAGGGATATGGATTCAACAACATGTCCTAGGGCTGTGACCCTCAACCATCCAGTCTGCACTACTAATGGTACCTGATGTGAGTTGCAGTGTAAGCCAGTAGAGCCAGAACATATTATATGAGCCGGTATATCTGGTGCAATACAACAGCTGCAATGCTTGCTGATCATGGATTGTTAACAAGATTCATGTAATTTCATGTGCATTTCTGTGGCACATGTGGTAGGGCGAGTACAACCAACATTATACTCAGAGATAAGCACTTAGTAACTGGCAGCTCAACAAAGATTTGGGAAGAGGCCAACATCTAAACAGCATAGTTTGAGGAAGTATCTGCTATCAGGAGAAGTAAAATAAGGTATGTATAAGGCATTTGAGTTGAGTGGAAATAATGATTATAGTGAAAATATGTTCACTAGAGTGTGGTTACATGGGACAAAACAGATTGTGTGTGCATGTGTGCGCGCGCGCGTGTGTGTGTGTGTGTGTGTGTGTGTGTGTGTGTGTGCGTGTGTGTGTCTGTGTATGTGCGTGTATTCACTGCTGAACTTCATTTTTGAGTGATTCTGGTTCATGTGATGGCATAATCCTCATATATAACAGTTAACTCTGACCTAACTGTAACTCAGCACAGCAAGTAGATTTGACAGATAACCTAACACCAGCGTCACTAATACACTCATGACTGGTATGGACAGGGGTATTTGCATTCTGTATTATGTGTGACAATCCAATATGGTAACCTTTATGCCATTGTGGGGATCTAATACAAGGTGTGTATAATAGCCTGATTCCTGGGAACAGTATCTGGAGTACTGTTGAGTAACATACATATAATAAAAAAGGAGAGTATTGGTTCCTGCTAGTCTGTCTTTGTAGCTTTCAAAATGTTACATAGAATGACAGCTACCATATCATAATTAGAAATAACACCCGTTTATTAATCAGGTCGGCCCCCTGAACACACAGTCCCTTTTCTAAAGCAACCTGAGAGTAATGTCTGGGTAAGTAACTTGCTCAAGGTCACACAGTAGGCAAATGAGAGTTGAGGGACTCTAACCCTGCATCAAAGGAACTACAGCTCACAGCCTTAACCCTCTGTGCCGACTACCAGACCTTGAAGTTTTAGTAGATTGGAGGAGTAGCAGTTTCTTGGCAAGAGTCAGCATTCAGCAGATAATGACAATGGACAGGTTATGGTAAAAAGGAATGCAAGCTTTTAGTGCAATTAGTTGATAATACATAAGCCATTTGTCAAAATCAAGGTGACTCAATTATTATGTGTAACTTTTCCTGATAAAACATGTAATTCTTACTAAACCAGAATAAGTATGACAATAGACATATTTCAGAACCATTGTCAGAATGTTGTAACATGAAATATCTAGAAGAATGATTACATTTTAAAGCAGTAGTACCATGCAGTCATTTCACAAGTCAGGGTCAGTAAACAGAGACAGACGAGACATAAACTTACTTTCACTGGTCAAGGATGTAAACAGATGGCTCCATGCAAAACTTTCATTATCAGAATTATAGTACTTGTACAAAAATTCTGTTAGTTTCATTTGTAAAGGGGGTAGTGTCTTCTCAGCCATATCTCCACTATCCTAGCCGTGCAACCCAAATGTGACCCACAAATTTGATTTACATATGGAGTGATTTACTGATTGCCTATGTCCATTACAGACATAGGTGCCAGACCGGGGGTGATTTTCTGATTACATGATCCATTGCTCCACCTTGTACTTAAATAGGGTTAGACAGGGACTCTGTTTCACATGGATGGGGATCCTGCTCCAGAGAACGGGAATTCTCTGAGAAATACATCTGTCTCTTCAATATATCCTATTTACAGTATGTTGCAAGCAAAATTTAGGTATTTCAATCTAGTAGTTTTGATGTTTTTTGTATTGCAAATGTGCAAGAGGTTAATCTAGATAGGGTCCAAGGATGGCTTGTACGCCAGTTAAAGATCACGTCTCAGAAGTCTGTATGATACTGAGTAAAGACATAGGGCTTTGAGGTGTTCAGCATAAGGCATTGTGTTTACTCCCTGTATTCTTTTTGTATGGAACCTTTGTAGACACTCCATTTGATGCATGTCTGATCAGGTTCATAGGTTTTAATATAGGGTTGCCACCTTTTCAAATGGCCAAGATGGGACATTTTCGGAACACACATCAGATTTTACAGGCCGACACATACCCATGGTCAGTACAAAGGGTAGAACTTTACTTTTTTGCCTAAATAAAAGCTTATTCTTGTAGCTGTTTAGTTGCTTATTCTGTTTCTTGTAACATTTAGGTATTTTAGATACAGAAATAATTATTTTATGCAACTATTACATAACATATGGGACATAATTATGTCCTACAATCTCAGGACATTTGCCATTTTTAATATTTTTGGTCAGGACACAACTGCCCAAAGAGGGACTGTCCCTCGCAAAGTGGGACATGTGGTAACCCTATTTTAATAGGCAAATGACAACAATGGCCTTTTTAAGCCTAGCCATGTATCCCAAATCTCTGACAAGTTCTGATACACTTGATAAGTATAAGCAGGGGTTTGGGAGATGAAACATTTACAAGCAGGGACCTGGGAGATGAACCATTTACAGGTTGCCTGTGTCCTTTAGAGACATAGGTGCCAAACCATGGATGAATTTCCTGTTCCCCATCCAACTGTCCAAGTTGCACTTGAATTGGATTAGGGAGGAACTCTGCTTCACATGGATGGAGAGTCTGTTCCACAGATGGGGTAGTCTCTGGGATACACACCTCTGTCTCCAGCAGGTCTTATTTATATCACGGGCAAGGTTTAAGTCTTTAGAACAGGTAATTCTGGTGCTGTTTGTTTTGTGGATATGCAGGAGTTCCATCAGAGTGGGGTCTGACAATGCCTTGTATGTCATGCATATATCTCCCCTCAAAAGCCTGTAGGTGACAGAATACAGGTGGTCTGCATAGGACATTTTACTTATGCCCTGTATTCTTTTATTGAGGAACCTCTGTGGACATTCAAATAGCTGGATATGCCTGTTTAGGTACATACCAAAGGGGCATTGTACTCAATGATAAGTCTGATGAATGCCAAATACAATGAAAAAATGACTTCCTTCGACTTTGATACCATACCTTTGTTTATGTATGCAACATAGAATGATTTCCATACTACTGTACACATATGATAGTCAAAGGCTGTATTACTACCTATGTGTGTCCCTAAGTCCCTGACTACTGGGTCAACTCTAAGGGGTGCGTTGTCAATATGACAGTTACCAGGGTTGGATGACTTCCCAAATGATACTATTATGCATTTCTTGGCATTTAGTTTTAGTCTATGGCTCTGACACCAGTTGTTTGTCTGTGTTAGCCCCTCCTGGAGAACATTTGTGTCAGCGTAGGATTCAATAACAGCTCCTAATATGCAATCAGCTGTAAATGTAGTCAGCCAGAGACCACCAACATTGACTTTGACTTCAGAAAAGTAAATGCCAAAAAGGAGAGGTCCAAGAAGTGATC
This sequence comes from Protopterus annectens, assembly GCF_019279795.1. Lineage (NCBI taxonomy): Eukaryota > Metazoa > Chordata > Ceratodontiformes > Protopteridae > Protopterus > Protopterus annectens. The sequence goes on along the minus strand of NC_056735.1, from coordinate 1,775,833,601 downwards.
CCTGAGGGACTCCACTTGTGACTGGCCTCTTTGTAGAGGTGGATTCCCCAATTATAACTTCCTGGGTCCTATCTGTGAGCCAGGTACATACTGAAGGGGGTATTATTCTCTATGATGTGTTTGATGAGGGCCATGCACTGTGGTATGATGACCTCTGTGGACCTTGACGTCATTCCCTTACTTATAACTTGAGCAACAGAGGATTTTCTTACTACCTTGGACATATGTAGGTCAAAGGCTAGGTTAATTCCTACATGAATTCCTAGATCCCTGACTAGTCAATCAACTTTTATGGGTGTTTTATTGATGCCATAGTTTCCTGAGGTGGCTTACTGCCCAAAAGGTACTATAATGCATTTCATAACACTGAGTTTTAAGCCATGACTCTGGCATCAAGCATTTGTCTGTGTTAGACCTTCTTAAACGATGTGTTCTCATCTTGCAGGGATTCAGTGACTGCTCCCACTTTACAATCTGCAAACTTGGCCAGCAAGCGGTCTTTGACATTGGCTTTGACATAGATGCCAAAGAGGAGCAGAGCCAGCACAGAGGCCTGAGGGACTCCACTTGTACAGGTGGCCCCACTGATCCTAATCTCTTAGGTACTATCAGTGAGCCAGCTGACTATCCAATGTGTTATAAAGGGCTTTATGCCTAGTTCTGCAAGTTTGTTGACAATGCCTCAGTGAGGTACTGTATCACATGCTTTAGCCAGATCTAGGTAGGTAGCATGCACTACTTTTCCCTCATCCATTGCCTTGGTAACCTTTTCAAAGAAGTGTACTAAGTTCAGTAAACAAGACCTTCCTTGGCAAAGTCAAACTGGGACTGATCTAGTATCTGAAGGTCTTCTATCACCTTATTGATAATTTCTATGCTAACTCTTTATATGGATTTACAAATAACACTAGTTAGACTAACGGGTCTGTAGTTTCCACGATCTATCAAAAGTAATTCCTTATGAAGGAGGGTGACTGTTGCAGTCCTCCATTCTCATGGCACAAAAGCTGTTGTAAGACAACAGTTGAATAGTGACTCCAGGAGTCCTGATAAGTTGGATTTTAGTCTGTTTAGTAAGCATCCCAGGATGTTACTGGGGCCTATTGAGTCTGTGCTCTTGGCTTTAGCAAGTGTAGCTAGTACATGCTCCTTAGTTATAATACAAAGGGCTATGTTTGAGGATATTTCTTAGGGGATGGTTTGGTGGTGAGAGGGAGGTAAAGTTGGAATTGAATTTGTCCACCACGAGGTTTGCTATATCTTCAGGCTCAGTGAATGTGACACTATTAACGACCACACCAGTACATCACATTGCTGTGTGGTGCCATTGAGGTTTCTGACATAGCTAAAGAAGGCATTATGGTTATCTTTCACCTGGGAGGCTACCCTAACCTCAAAGTTGGCATTATTTACCTAATTAGCACTCTCAGTTGCATATTTAAATTGATGACAGAGTTTTAATGTTTATGGGAATTACACATCCTAATTTTTCCCTTCATTTTTTTTTCCTTTGGTTGTATACCCTGTTGAATTTGGGATGTCACCAGGGTATTTTATTTCTGGGGATGGTTGTGGGCTTACATCTGGTAGGTACAGCAGCCTCTGTACAGCCACTGACATAGTTGTACAGATTTTCTGACAGTAATTCAGCATAGGCTGCTTTGCTCTTGGAGTTTGGAGGGGCACTGAATTTTAACAAACCATCACTAAATAAAAGTTAATTTACCTCGGAAAAGTTCCTTTTACTAGGTTTACTGGCATTACTGAGTTGATTTTTGAAGGAGACAGCTTTATGGTCAAACCTTACCAAGGGATGCAGCATTCTTCTATATTTGAGAGTATGCAATGCAATATGTTGGAGCTTCTACTTAAGTGAATTCACTCTTTGGTCAGTAGTGTTTGTATTTACAAAGTCTGGGAATCTCTGTGCCTGTAGATTTGAGCCCATGTAGGATTTCTATTTTATAGAGGGATAATTAAAGTCTACCATGACTAGGGTGTTAGATTGGATGGTAAGTATCTCCAGTAGGTCCAAGTATGTAGTGTGAGCTTCTTGGAACAAGGAAGGTGACCTATAGCTGTCTAGGTTATGGTACAGGATTTTTTCTATGGTAATCTAGATGTGGATGAACTCCTGTGCATCATCCTATATTACCAACCAAGAGGTATGCTCGCTACTGATATATAGAGACACCTCCACCATTAGCCCTTGTCTGTGCAGCTACTAGTCTATAAGTATGGAGGGAACTGAAACCTTGCACTGCTGGGGTACAATATGCCACTTTAAACCATCTCTTGGTAACTGCGCAGATGTCTATATTCTCCAGGGTGAGGAGGGCTTGGACGGAGTGTAGGCTCCGAGTATTGAGCACCAACAACTTGAGTTTCAGTTAAGTTGATTTTGTTTGTTGTTTGGTTAGTCAATTTCATATTGCCTAAAAAGGGCAGTATGGGTGTGGATAAATTTATAACCAATATTCATAACCCTAGGGGGAACAGGTACATACCATCTTTGGCAAAGCAACATGGTCTGTTAGCCGTATCATTCCAAGCTGACAAACATTGGATACTCTTGGAATGACACCAGAAAGGTAGATAATTGATAAAATCAGTCATCTTTTGCTCATATTATGGCTTCATCCTCAGTGATGGCAATATGCGGCACTATGCTAGGCTTATACCAGTCTGACATGCATAGTCTGAGAGTTCCATAATATCTCTCTTCATATAGTGCAGGGAGATATGTCTCAGGTTATTTATACCTAAATGGACTATGATGGATTCATACTGATACCTTAATGATTTGAGTGAATGCATGATTTGGCAGATCCTGTCTCTGGATAAGTACCTAGTCATTGTCTTCTCCTTGCTCAGACTGGTTATAGGGACATCAGTATGTGTTACAATGGAGTTCCCTACTAAGAAAGTCCTAGGAAGTGTGTTTGCCTGCCTTACGTACTTAGTGTTTGGGGCTTCACTGAGTGCAACAGTATGTGTGGTCTTAGGTGTTATATTTTTCTGAGAGCATTTGGACTTGCTGAGGAACAAAAAAAAAACACTGACATTTTTCCATACCAGTGATCTTTATAAGGCCGTCATTGATTCAAAAGGTAGGAATAAAGCTCCAAAATGCATATTAAACCATCTAGAACAGCATGCCTACTGGGTCCTAGCAACCCACAGACACTTGTCTTTATTTAGTTATTTCCCTTGCAGTTAATACAGTGTAATCCTGGTCAGTTAAAGTGTACTGAAAGAATAAAGGAAAAAGCTGAGGACCAAAACAAAGTGTAAAAACACAGGAAAGAATGAATCTTTCTAGCTGTCTGGACAGTAGGAGGAGATCGTGTTGGAGAGACCTGGGTGCACTAGGGTTGATGTGGAGAGCAACATATGAGTAGCGGTGTGGCCACCATAGAGTTCTTAACTTATGGTTTCATTTATTTCATATAAGTCCAGTCCTCCTTTCCCCCTTTATAAAATACTTTATGAAAGTATGAAACCTAAAACCCATCTGTTTTCAGCATTTTCTCTTTAACGAGTTCATCTGGGACATACATGCTAATGACAGGCCTTTGGGACATGGTACTGATTTCAGATGACTTGCCCTACTTCAAAACTGCTACGTAACTTTTTATAGCTTATGAGAGAATATGACATATATATGAGAAGTTTGCAGCCCCCCTGTACTACTGCCTGGTTGATTCAGCTACCAACAGTGTTTACTTTGTTTCGTTATGTCCCACCATTTCCACAGGTGTACCCAAAGTCCAGTATCAGCTTGCACTGCTAATTTTCAACTGATTCATTCAGAAGCTCACTCACCACTTATTCAGTTTGAGATTCCATGCATTTGCATTATGTGTCTACCATCGTCTTGTCTGGCAGTATGTGCAGGCTCATAGCCGACATAAGCAAAGAAAACAACAAATGCAGCCACTAGGAATAAACTTCACCTTCTCCAAAACCAATTCAGCAACTGAAATATGTAACAAAAATGGAGATGAGAAGACCACAGCATAAAACCAATGATTTATTACGAATAAATAAGAACAAACAGATACCATCAGTAAGCGCTTTCACATCAAACAGATGCTTCTTCAGACATCATTCCTTATTTAAATATATTATCTAATCATCAGATCAATTAAACAATCAATCAATTACTATAAAAAAAAAATTTAATAATAAAAAATATATATTTCTCAAAACAGACTAAATTTAAATTTAAAAATATAAAAATATAAAGAAATCTAATAAAACAGAATTATTTAAATCTTTTGGCAGCAAGTAATGGTTTTATAGACGCTCTTTGATTAAGTCCGGGAGGTTTATCAGCTTGCAACCTAACTATCCAATGTAATTCCTTCTGTTCAGTGACATTTTTCTCATCTCCCAGACTTAAACTACAATGTATGCAGCATATAACTAAAAACTGAAAAGTATGTGCTTTATTCATCATTACATGCTTAGCTAACGCACTTCTTTCAGCGTCTTCATTACGAATAGCCGAGAGATGTTCCCTAACTCTATCACAAAGGGATCTATTTGTCATACCTATATAGAATGAATGACAATCATTACAAACTGCCAGATATATCAAATCATTAGTAGTACATGTAGCATTAACTTTAAATTCATGTCTAACCCTTGTCATGGGATGTATAAAAATATTATCTACACTTAGTACTTTACATATATTACACTTACCACATGGTTTTAAATAAGGTTTTAGCAAATATTTGTGTAAGGAAGACTCTTTATTTGAATTGCATAACAACCTCTTCAAGTTATTCTTATTCTTGTATCTAAAGTGGGGTTTATCACTCACTATCTCTTTAATTTGCGCATCAGATTCCAGAATAAACCAATTCCATTTCACAACAACTCTAACCATATCAATATTGCTAGAATATTGTAAACTTAATGAGACTCTATTCATATTATAATTACATTTTTTAGTATTTCTGTATGTATCATTGGTCTCCAACATAGTATTGTTCATATATGGTTTAGTTTTTGTGCTTCTTAAATTTTCAACCTGTTTAAGGTTGTAATTAATTTACTTCAATGTATATCTACGCTCAACCAACTAATTTCTAAACATATCCAAATTCATCTGAAAAAATGTGTCATTAGTATTTAACCTAGATATACGCATACCTTGTCCTTTTATTATATTTTTATATACATGAGATGGATGCATACTGTCTCTAGATAGAATATTATTTCTACAACAGAGTTTTCTATGCATAGTGGTGGAAAAACCACCATCGTGATCTTTCATAATAACCACATCAAGAAACTCTATCACTGTTTTGGAAACTTTAAATGAAAATAACCAACATATCCAAGGTCCTTACGTCATTATTGTAATTAATTTCCCCATTTCCTGACTGTCTTCTCAACATTTGTTACCCTTCTTAGGTACAGTCTCCAAAACTGGACAATGTATGGCACATAAGGTTGCTACTAGTCTGTAGATGAACATGATGACATACATGACAGCACTATATTTGATTTGGCCACAACATTTTAATGCTGTACCAAACAGTCCAGCCAGCACATTATGAGGACTGTCATGGTTGTTTCCTCTCACAGCCCATCTAACGATGATCCCTTTCCATCTCTCTGGTATTGTGCAAAGTATTTTATTTTTCACAGAGAGGTCATATGAGTGATGCAAGAAACAGCCTGTGACAGAATCAGATAGATGGGGATGTTCCCAAATTCACAACAATGATGGACACAAGTGATTTTAAGATGAGTTGGGGAGCAGGTTATTAGTAAAGTGAAGAATGCATCTTATCCATTTAACAGTAAAGTGGAAAACTCTTGATTAGTTAAGCAGACTTAAATCGGAGATAAAGTTGTAGACATATATATCTTTCTTCCTTTATTTAAATTTGCATATCAGGGTAAGACACTGATCTAGTTGGGTCTATTTCAGGCCAATCCTAGGAGTAAACAGTAAAGTAATGCAATGCCAGAGGCAACATATACACAACATCTAAAATAAAAGAAAAAAAGCAGAGCAGCACAATCAGTAGAAGAAAATAGTATGATTTATAAACATAGTCTGCTTTCTACGACATCTTCAGCTATGAAGTTTGAAAAACGAGATGCAAGTTTTATATGAGAATGAAGTGTTGTGATATTTCACAGACAAGAGTTTCTTTACCAGCTTTTCATGAAATAGTTCCTTATTTTTTGTAGACATCAGCAGTTTAATCAACAAGTTCTAATCCATGACATCTAAGTCAAAACTCCAATCTTTATGAATCAGACACTCCACTCCAATCTTTCAAAACACAGCCATGTCATACACCTAAACTTGAAAGCTCTGCCTTTTTTCTGAATTTATGATTTCATTTTCTACCTGTACCATATACGTTGGTATACATTACTTTACTTTACCTTTTTAACCTGAAGCTGTTTAAACGATTATTCCTTATGGCTCCTTTCTGTAAGAAACACAATGAATGATCTTTAAAAAAAGCAGAGTTTTAATGTAAAGAGTAGTTGTTAATCACTTATAAGCTGGTTGAGTTGAACTTATTAGTGCTTAACAGTGACCTTGTCTTGTTTTTAGAACGATCGTTCATTGCAGTTCCGGCGATAGTGTAGTGTACTGGCTCACCAGATGCACAGTAGCAAGCACCACCCAAAACAATCCCCCGTTCTTGTACGTCAGTTGGAAGTATTCAATATTCATCCAGTGTGAATGAATATTTATTGTTTCCGAACTGTATGATGCCACAATTATTTTATATGCTAAACATGAAATGACAGGTTTTGAAAACAGAGAAAACAGAGAAAGTATGCCTGTAATCATATTTATAGCTGTATATTTAGGTTGAATTAATTTATTTGCAGTTGTTAAGAGTCCTTACTTATTTTGGTCCAAAATATTGCTTAGTCTGAAACGGTGAATGCTGTGTACTGAACAGACAGCAATGGTTTTGTATTGTTCAGAAATATATTTAGATGTTTATTTGACCATGAGATACTGATACTTAACAGACTACTTCTTAACTGTCCCTGATTTTATCTGAAAATTCTGCTCCATCTTTCCCAGTTCCACGTAACATTGGCGATTTGGGTAGAAAAGGTGGAGGGTTATGCTCGACAAGTAATGACTGTAACTAAAGTTGTACGGTTTCACATTCTCTTGTTCTATCAACTACAGTAATAGTAATAATATTTTTAAAAAAGTGTCCCCCATTTGTCAGTGATTTATTTCTGGATTTGTCCGTGATTTTGGAAATTAAGATGTTGACAGCTATGAGCCGAACACACTGTCACTGAGAGTTAAATGCAGCAAGTACCCACATCCTCAAGCCCTTGAACGTTGTCACGGCCAAATAGCATGCTAGTAGGTCACACAGTGCAAGGTGTTGCTGAGGGCATCTTCAAATTTATATCCATGCCTCTCAAGTGTACCTCATTTAGGGTCTTAAAAGTTCATGTTCCTCGAAGTTCCACATTGAAAGGATATGAATGGCATGTCAGTCATGCCTCATTTCATATGCAACTTTGCACGCCAATCACCGGAGCCACGCCCACTCCTGCGCAGAACTGAAGGTGAGCCAGTACACTACACTATCGCCGCAGTTCCTACAGAAAGGAACCGCAATGAACGATCATTCAGAAAAAGGGAAGTTGTCAAAAGTGACTGGTAGAAATATATGCAGCTTACCTTTGAACCGCTTTGCACAAGAAGTCTGATTAAAACCTGAAATAAGGGGGTAGGGTTAAAGCTTAAAAATAGGGACAGACATTAAATATTGCTCGGATAAACTTAGAAAGTTGCTAAAACAATGCATTTTGTGTTAACATTTATTACCTGAATGATATGAAGCCTGGAACTTAAATGCCTATCATTTTTCAATGAAATCAACCTTCAGTGATGTGCCAGAGAAGCACAAGTTTTATGAGGAACAGACCAAAAATACGTGACAAAAATCTGGACAGTTGAGAGCTAATAGAATCACATGATTGCTGTTAGCTTGGGCACTGTTCAGAATTACATTATGCAACTGCTTCTAATGTTAAAGGGACAATCCCAGTGTCTAAAATTTGGGCCCATCTATAACTAACAAAAGTAACGAGCGGTCATTCATTGCGGTTCCTAATGGATTAAACTTACAGAAAAGAAATGCAGTGAATGATCGTTCTAAAAAACAAAGATTTTAAGTTGTTAAATGTAACTGAACAAGCCTGAGATGCTGAGGGACAATGAACCAAAAATTGGGGCATATTTGAAACATTATTCTTATCATGTGACAGGAATGCAAAACCACACAATAGCTGACACAGGCAGCAAAAAGAAGACTGGAATTGAAAAGTTACAGGAAGAAAGGACAGTATGGGTGGGAATACTAGTGACGTAGCTAAGTGGGTGTTACTTTGGTTAGCTGTTGTTGGACCCAAATTTTAGATGCTGGGACTGTCCCTTTAAAATAAAAGATAAAGTAGATAAAATAATTAAAAATTCAATACCTTTCCATTTTTTTTTTGATTTTCATTGTTTTATTTCTTTTTCATTACAAGGTTTATATGCTCTTTAGGGAGTCAGAGGTTGTCAAAGCAGACAATATATATAAAACATGTAGCAAGTGCACTGCAGGAGTCACACATACACACACAGGAGTGACACATGCACACACACTTGCACAGACACACACGTACGCGCACACACACACACACATGCACACACACACACACACACACAGACATATACACATGCACACACAGCCACACACAGCCACACACACACACACACACACACACACACACACGCACACACACACACACACATTCAGGCATACATGCACGCACGCACACATACATGCAGACACACGCATGCACACATACAGGCACACACACACAAAACCTAATTCATGTGCAAGGTTGAGGATCATCATGTCAATAATCATGTTTCTTGGATGTGTGCATAAAGGCTAAATATGCAAAACAAATAAGGCATGTCAGCTAGAAAATATATCCATTAACCACGCGCTTAAAGCAAAAGCACTAATTGTTCTTTCATTATTTTTGCTGCTGAGCTACTGCTAACAGGCAGAGTAGAACATATTTGCATTAGAGAACCAAAATAAAAAATGTTACAGATTACCATTCCCCTATCTCTGTCAATAAGGAGAGCTTTGCACTTGCACACCGACTTATCCACCAACAATCACTAAAGTGAAACAATTCTGATCCTACCAACCACAGTCACTGTACCTAATCAAGTAGATTTTGTTTATTTTGTTTACCAGGTTAGGGCACTGATCTCAGTGGATTGTTGTAGACCAGCCCAGGGTAAACTGAAATGAACAAATTACAGTTCTACAGCAAAATAATATGCAGGCAAACAGTGTAGATACAGAAGCTGTAAGACATGACCTACAATTAAAGAAGAAGAGGAGCCCACTTTAGAAGTAAGAACAGCAGTACTGAAAGTTATGTCAGGAAAGGTCAAATGAGGCATCACAGATATGAACAAGATGTTGGGTGAGTTAAGGGAGAAGTGTCTCTTGAGGGAACTCATAGCAGCATGGAGAGAGAAGCATGTCCCAGATGTCTGGAGAATAAGCATACTAGCACCAGTGTACAAGAGCAAAGGGGACATCCACAACTGTGGGCAGTACAGAAGTATCAAACTCCTGTCACACTGCATGAAAGTCCTGGAGAGGGTGATCGATAAATTAATATGTAGTAGAAAGCAAAATGGGAGAAAGGTAGTTCGGATTCAAATTAGGATGCAGCACGGCAGACTTGATAATTGCAGTGAGACAGATAGTTGAGAAGAAGATAGAGATGAGGGAAAAGTCCTACTGGGCATTCCTAGACTTGGAGAAAGCATATGACAAGGTCCCAATAAAGCTGTTTTTTGCAGTCTTGTGATGGTTTAAAGTCCTAGAAACATTGGCAGAATTAGTATATGGTATGTACAAGGACCGAATGACACAAGTATGACAAGTGTTTGGACTCAAAGAGAGGTCCCCAGTAGGAGTGGGTGTTTATCAGGGTTCAACTCTGTACCCACTGCTGTTCATACTGGTGATGGACTACATTAACAAACAGGTTGGTGGGGACTGCTCAACAAAGAAATGAACAGATTGATGGTTTCTTCCAAAGAAGCAGTAGTCTGAGGGTTGAAAATGAAAATAAGAAATCATCTACTGCATTTTCCCCTAAGGAAGAGGAGAGCAGCAAATAACTTAATAAAATAAACAAAAGAGCAGACTTTCTATATTGGGGGGTGCTTATTATTTGTATAGCTGAGCAATATGTTACTGTCTTCCTCTTTGTTTTTCTTTCATGCCCAGGCAGTGTACATCTAAATTAGCTCTGAAGACAGAAGGGAGTTCCTGAGACCACTGTGCATGCCATCTCTACTTGTCTTCCAATCAACTGCTTGGCTTATTTGTTTTTAGTAATAAAAATGTTCTATTTGAACATCTTGGGGCAGTTCTGTGAAATGACAGCCACCAAGATAAATTCTAAGTGTGACAGCTGTCATCTCTTTTGCTCATAAACCAGGGATAAAGCCAAACATAACGAGGCACAAAATCAGGGACAAAGTTTGTAAGTTTTATAGCAATTCACTTTGAATACCAGAACAACAGGTATTGCTTAAACATTTATTTTAATTTCTGGGCATACCTCTCAAATTCTTTTCTCAGGAATTCTGGACAAAGTCCAAAACAATTTAGGAACAATTTTAAATACTACACCAATTCACTTAAAAAGTTAATAGAACAGCAGATTTTGCACCAGTGTACATTTTCTGAACATTAAGAAGTATGAAATTCTGATGTCTGGCATTGTTGGCTGACTGAAATCCAAAGTGAGTTACGAGAAAAAATATAAGGGACAGTTCAAAAATATGAGACAAAACAATGGATATTCTGCATAATTCTGGACAACTGAGGTATATTTGTAAGAAATAAGAAGAATGGAAGTCTAATGTTTAGCAATATTGACTCACTGCAATCTTTAATGATTTATGAGAGAATCATATATTTTCTGAGGTACACAACAATAAATATGAGGCAAAATTAGGGATGTTCTGCAAAAATCACTGACAGTTGATCGATATGCTGAGCATTCCTTTAAAAAAAGGAAAAAAAAAACTTAGTTGCAGACTTTGGGCTGAACCTGACAATGGTTTACTTGGATCAGTGTTCCACCCCAGTCAACCAGTGGATACAATAAAACAGAATAAAATAAAGTGAAATAAAATAGAATGCAGGTGAGAAACTTCAATAACTCCTTGAAGAGCTATAAAACTCAATGATTTGTACCATATTTATAAAGTCTGCAGTTATTGTGGTTTTAAAAGTAGTTATTACAGTTTCTTCCCTGCCTTAAAATCTTTTGCACCCATTAGTGCAAGCTACTCTTGGTTTTGTTCTATTAGTAGAGGCATGAAATAAACATAAATAATTTGCTTATAAGCACAAGATTACTATATTAAAGTTACTTTCATGCCTTTAAGTCTTATTAGTTTTTACTATTTTCCTGCAGATTTCCCAGTTCGTGTGGCACTTCTATTTATTTGGCAGGAGTAAAAACACAGGGATTGCTTTTAAATATAATATTGTTAAGTATATAAGATTTTAGTTGCAAGCATTGCATTGGATGTGTTTCCTTTTTTTGTGGGGGTGGTTCTCTCTTTTATATCACCATATGGCCCTTCTACCCAGTGCCTTCCATCCATTGCCACCTTCTACTCCTGAGGCTATCTTCAATAAGTCTGTGGCTGATGCAGATCTTAAGGGCATCCTTGGAATCTTGGCCAGAGGGGTATTGCTTTTATGAGCTACCCCTGTTACTTCCTCCCTGCATGGTTCTCATGGTATATCCAAGGGGCAGGCATGCAATAGAATGTGTGTCATTTTAGCCCAGATCTGCAGCACCTCAGGCATGTCTACCAGTATATCCCATCTATGAACCATACCTACCAATTGCTGCAGTTACCAGCCTCCACCAGGGATGATTGTCGGAGATGTCCATGGAGCTACCCTCCCACCAGGAATGGTAACGCCCATCCCTCCCTGCTGCTCTTTCACCTGAGCTGCTAACTGAATCCAGGCCAGCTGGGCTATAGTCAGGGTTTTGCCCCTCTACACCACTGGCATGGCACACTGGCATGCATTTTCCTGAAGAATATGTACGCTGAAACTCTAAAACTCAAACATTTGTCATTATTTAGTGAGTGCAATCTTATCATCTGAAACTCAAATATCACTCATTATTTAATGACTTTACTACTCAAAGATTTGTCAGAAAAACACAGATTTTATGATGAACAGACAGAAAAAATCCAACACAAAATCAGAGATAACTGAAAGTTATAGGTTCATAGGGTTCATAGGTAGGTACTAGGCTATTGTCCCTAGGGCCTATATAAGCCTAGCCAAAAAATGTACCCTGGCTTTCGCCACCCAAGAAAATAATTTTCCTGTGCCCCTGTCGAGCAGAGCCACAGAAGTGATCCCTGGGGTGAATTTCCCATTTCCCATCCAATCATCAAGGTTTTTCTTGAAGAGTGCTAATGAGGAGCTCTGTTTGACATAGACAGGCAGTCTGTTCCAGAGTATGGGAAGTCTCTGGGACAGGAATCTATCCCTCCAGCATGTTCTATTTATTGTGGTGACAAGGTTTAGGTCCCTAGAGTGTGTAGCTCGGAGGGGTTGGGAATTCTTTAAGTGGAGCATGTTCAACAGCTCTGGGTTTGACATAGCTTTGTATGTTAGGCAGAGATCGCCCCTGAGTAGGCGATATGCGATGGAGTAAAGCTGTAGTTTTTTTAGACGGTCTGCGTAGGACATCTGTTTGAGACCAGTAATCCTCTTTGTGAGGTATTTCTGTGGTCTTTCCAGTTGTTGTAGATGTCTTGTGAGGTACATACCAAAAGGGGCATTGTACTCTATAATGGGTCTAATGAGTGATGAGTAGAGGGGAACAATGACCTCTTTTTTTCTGGATGAGGATTCTTTTGTGATGAGATGAGCCACGTAGAAGGATTTCCTGACCACTGTGGTGATGTGATTATCAAAGGAGAGACTACTGTCCACCTGTGTCCCAAGGTCTCTTATCACATTTTCGGCATTAAGTAAACTACCAGCTATGTGGTAGTTCATAGGTACATAGTTTTTACCAAAGGGGATGACAATACACTTTTTGGCATTGTGCTGAGCTATCTTCCTATCAGCTCAAACATCAGGGACAAAGCCAAAAATAATGGAGAATAGAAAAAAACAAAACAAAATCAGGTTTTAAACACATGCATAGAAAGTTGAAAGGGAAAAAAAAGCAATATTGCCATTAAGGCATGTGAAAAAGATTGCATGTGCAATACACTGACAAAGTATGACAAGGAATAAGTAAAACATCAAACATTTAGAAGATTGCATGCCTTGTTAATTCTTAATTATATAATGTTAATGTCATTATAAATATAAATGTAAACATATTGCATATTTCACAACACTGTAAGAGGTCACTAAGAATAAAAGCATCCAGGACTTTGTGGAAGGGCCATATAACTCTCCAATCCTTAACCTAAGAAAAGGTACATACTCGTTTGTACCTCAAGACTACAGCTATTGTAAACTTATGAGCTGCAGAACAAGTTTAATCTGTCCCAGCAACAAGGAGGAGTATTAAAGTTCACTTTTCGGCAATTGCATCACTGAGTTGGTAGTGTACAGAGCCCAATGTAAACACTGCCAAGCATTTCATATTGGCAAAACCATAAATAAATTCAAGAGCAGAATGGCCCACCACTACAATGACATTCGACAGTGATCTCAGACAGGTTATAATTCCATCCTTGGCAGCCCATTAAGGCTCTGCTTCTTACTGAAATTGGTACACCTTGTTTGCTGTAGCATAGACTAGATCCAGGCCTGCTGAATCTAGATTTGTTTGTATAACTTGAGCACTAATCCAGGCATTCTTTAAAGTATTCAGTTGTATTTATTACTGCTTGGTAGTAACTTGATTAAAGTGTAGCTATCATTTCTAAGTCTTTTGGATTAAGCACTTGGGCTTCAGACCAGTTGTTTTACATTAGGAAGGTTTGTGGCCTGCACTGTGGTGGCAGGACAGGTAGCTTACATCCTTCTAAGTTGGGAACTGCTGATTGAGGGCTCAGTGTCTGTTATTCTAAAAGTGTATTAGTTCTGGTTTAAGCACTTGGGCTTCAGGCCAGTTATTTTACATTAAGAAGGATCGCGGTCTGCACTCTTGTGGGAGGAGAGGCTGGACTCTGCCCTTCTGAGCTGGGAATTTCTGGTTAAAGGCTTATAGTGCCTGCATATTCTAACTGTTTCTTACTGAAATTGGTACACCTTGTTTGCTGTAGCATAGACTAGATCCAGGCCTGCTGAATCGAGCTTTGTTTGCATGCTTGTTGTTTGTTTATTTCCCTGAAACGCTAATTCCACCTAAAATGCAGCCTTTTAGCACTTCTGTGGATCCCTAGTGATATCTGCATCACTTACTGTACTTATTTCCTTGTTTCACTTGAAAGAAAGTTACTGTTTGTCGTTTTTGCATTTAAGTTACCTGTAACACATTGCATTTAAGTTACCTGGCACTTGCTCACTAAAGCAATTATATAAGTCAGCTCTAAAAAATTAAAAGCACTACACCCTCACAAACTTCCCTTGAGTACCTTGTTCCCCATTGGCCCTTTTTTCAATTATAAAGTAATTCCCAATACTATTCTAGCATGTCCAAAGGTCAGTTGTCAATCTCCTCTCCGGTCCAGCTGGTGAATCTTGGAATCTTGAGGCAATGTTACAACTGCCTCATGTACACAGACAACCCTCTCCTCCTCCCAACAAATTCCAACACATGTGAGAGATGCAACCATATAGCCAAACTGGAGGCTAAGCTCTCTCAACTCAGTACTGGCGTAACCAGTCAGGAGGAGAAGGAAACCACACTCACTACAATTCCAGTCTCACATAGACCTACCACGACAACAAACCAAACACATAAACACACAAAAACATACTCAGAGGCTCTAAATAAAAATCTGCCTAAGCAGCAGAGACCTCCAAAGCAGACACCCAAGCAACCGCTACCCCAAAACAAAACATGTGCAACACATAGCTCACAAAGCCAGTGTGCCGAACAGTCACAGCCCTTAAGGCTAAACAACACACCTGATACACTTGTAATAGGTGACTCTATCGTTAGGCACAATGACGTCCCGCTCACCAGGCTGAACAAGGAGAAGGTCATGGTGAGCTGCCTGTCGGCGCTAGGATCTGCCACATAACACAAGCACTCAGGTCACTCCAAGGCAAGTACAAATATGACTCAGTCATTGTCCATGCTGGTGTGAATGACCTGAGACGTACCTCCCTGGACTACATGAAAAGAGACATAGAGGAGCTCTCTGAGCATGTAGCCCAGGCCGGTATGACCCTGACCTTGAGTAGCATCTTACCCTCACCAAGAATGATGCCACAATATGAAGACAAGATGATCAATTTCAACAATTGGCTTAAGTATTGGTGTCATTCAAAGGGGATCCAATGCCAGTCAGCCTGGGATGACATGCTCAACAAGCCACGATGCTCCGCTAGGGACGACTTTCACCTGTCACCCCTGGGCTTTCGGATATTGGCAAAGGCTCTTGCTACCCCCATAGTGCCTTTTTTAGGCAAGGCTCAAAAGACAAACCCACCACCATAGGTATCACAAGGGATAAGAAAGTAAGAGTAATGCTACTCAATGCCAGAAGTCTAAACCTCAAGATGCACGCACTCAAAACTCTCCTTAGCATGGAGAACACTGATATCTGTGCAGTAACAGAAACCTGGTTCAAGGCTCCCGAGAGCACCCCAGCACTACCAGGTTATACCTCATACCATGCTTTTCGGCCCCAAAACTTGGACCGAACCACAAAAGGAGGGGAAGTATCAATATTCGTCAAAGATACCAACACCTCCAGGTTGGTGGCACAGCACAAAGCATCAGAGACTATCCATGTGCAACTAACAATGGGTAAAACTGCCTTCCAGTTTATAGCCTGCTACAGACCACCCTCCCAAACACAGGAACCCCACTCGGCCTTCCTGAGAATACTGGAAAATATGAAGGTCTCTCCAAACACCATTATATTGGGCAACTTCAACTACCCAAACATAGACTGGGAGCATTACTCTAGCTCCAACACCCTAGCCCAAAGGTTCCTAGAATTTATTAACTCAAATGCTATGGAACAACTTGTTACCACTCCCACAAGAGGGGAAAACATACTGGACCTGATCATCACCAACATGGGGACACTATGCTCCAGACCAGAAGTGTATCCCTCACTGGTAAGATCAGACCATAAACTAATCTCACTGAATATTCACATCCCGACCCCACCCCCTGCCCAGAAAACCACAGTGATAAACTTCTCTAAAGCAAATTTCACACACCTCAAAACCGAGGCGGAATCCTTCAAAGCCCCCGGGCCTGTGGAAAATACGGCCCAGACCGCAGAATCCTTTATAAATGCATTCTATGAACACCTTCAGGAATGCATGGATCATGCAATCCCAAATAAAACCAAGACCCAATCCTCCAAAGGCAGACGTCCTGTCTGGTGGACCCCAGCCATAAACAAACTATACAATAGAAGGAGAAAGCTACTACATGATAGAGCAAAATCCCAAAAAGGGAAGGCATCTCTGATCAGTATTAGCAAAAAACTACGGGCACTCATAAAATCGTCTAAGGCCAGCTTCAAGAGAAAAATTGCAGAGGACACTAAGGATAATCACAAGACTTTCTTTAGTTAAGTTAGGAACCTGGGTGGGAATTCCCAGATATGCTCAGAATTAGTCCAAAATGACAAAAAATACACCGAGCCCACAGACATTGCCAACATCCTAGCTGACAGGTTCAGTGTAAACTTCTCCCCCCCATCCCCACCAAAAGGGCAAATATCTATCCCAGCAGAGTGCTGCCCCCCTGACATCTCAGATGCTCAGGTAAGAGCTGCCCTCTCCAAAGCAAAAAACACAGCATCAATGGGACCAGATGGTGTCCCGAGCTGCATCCTACATGAACTCCAAGAAGAGCTAAACCCAAACATAAAACTACTGTTCAATCTTAGCCTTACTACAGGATATGTACCCAAAGAGTGGTGTACAGCAACAGTGGTCCCTCTCCACAAAGGTGGTGCCTCAATGGATCCTGGAAACTATCACCCCATAAGCCTGACTAGCTTGGTCTGCAAAGCTATGGAAAGGATCATCATGGACCTCATAAATAAAGATATTGGGGACCTACAGACACTGGATCCTACCCAGTTTGGCTTTGTTAAGGGCAGATCCTGCCTCTTAAACCTGGTCAATTTCTTTGAAACAGTCACCAAGGCCATTGACGAGGGGAAGGTGGTCCACACAGCCTACCTGGACCTCACAAAAGGCTTTGATACAATACCCCACTCGGGCATTATAGATAAGCTCACCAGCTTAAATATAAACCCCTATGTCACTAGATGGGTTGCAAACTGGCTCAAGGACAGAACCCACATGGTTAGAATTGCTGGAGCCATGTCAGACTCCAAACCAGTTACAAGTGGCGTCCCACAAGGCTCAATCCTGGGACCTCTCTTGTTCGGTATATATTTCTCGGCAGTACAGGCCAACACAGAAGGACTGTGGCTGACCAAGTTCGCAGATGACTGCAAACTTGGCAGCATAATCAACTCTCCAGCCGACACAAGCATCCTCCAAAAGGGCCTCATAGAAACAGACAACTGGTGCCAGAGCCATGGCCTCAAGCTAAACGTCAAAAGGTGTATAGTCATCCCCTTTGGCAAAACAAAGTTCCCACAAATTACCACATAGGTGGTAATCCATTAAGTACAGAAGAAGTCATTAGGGACCTGGGGACCCAAGTTGATAGCAATCTGTCATTTGACAACCATGTGGCCAAAGTGGTTAGAAAAACATTTTATATAGCCCACCTAATCATGAAGGGATTCACATCTAGATCAGAGGAGGTCATCATGCCTCTTTACTCATCCCTCATCAGGCCCATAATTGAGTACAATGCCCCTTTTGGGATGTACCTTACCAGACACCTGCAGCAACTGGAAAGACCCCAAAAGTACCTCACCAAGAGGATCAAAGGGCTCAAACAGATGCCATATGCTGCCTGGTTAAAGAAACTCCAGCTTTACTCAGTGGCATATTGCCTGCTCAGAGGCGATCTGTGCCTGACGTATAAAGCCATGTCCAACCCGGAATTAATGGATATGCTGCACCTCAGAAAATCCAAATCCCATCGAGCCACGCTCGAGACTTGAACCTCAGCACTGAAATAAATAGGACATGCTGGAGGGACAGATTCATAACACAGAGGCTCCCTTCACTCTGGAATAAAATCCCAGTCCAGGTTAGGCAGAGTCCCACATTGACTCTCTTCAAGAGGAATCTTGATGAGTGGATGGGAGATCGTAGGTTTACCCCGGCTATCACTTCTGTGTCACTGTTAGACAGAGGCACAGTATACTAACCTCAAAAAAAGGCATAGCAAAATTAATTTAAAATGGGTGACGAAAGCCAAACACACTCTGGCTAGGCTTATAAATGCCCTAGGGCAGATAGCTTAGTATTAACCTATGAACCTATGAACCTATGTTTGTGTAAGCATATATGCGTACGTGTATATATTATGCATATGTATATTGGGCTGAAAGGGTAGTGGAGGAATGTCAATAAGGGGTTTGAAGAGAAAAATAAACTACTACAGGCACACTTTCTGAATAAACGTTTGTTTTACAATATCCTACCTTCTATTCGCTAGCAGTGTAAGGTGCATATGTGGCAGAAGACACATGAACATCAAGGGAGCTGCAGCCCACAGACCTTTTGGATTTTAGTGCTGCTTTGCATTACATCATCCCTGATAACTGCTGTAATAGCTGCAGGTTAAACAGTAAAGCAAAACAAATAATCTGCAAATGTGAACTCTGTGTGTGGACAGAATTTCGGAAAACAGAAAGCACAAAATAATCACCCAAAATTACTTTTAATTAGTCAAATCAGTAAAATCAATAAAATGAAAACAGTACAATTAAACCTGTAAGAGATTTTGCATGGAAGTTAATAAACTGACAAAGAACAGGCAAATATAATGATTGTCTCATACTAAGATAGGAAAGTCAAGGTAGGTGTTACTGCAACTGTTGCTAGATGTGTTTTCACCTTCTTAAATCATTCCAATTTATACTAGGCTGTACTGCATAAGAAGGACTGTTATCACACAGAACTATTTGCTGTTACTGATTTTCATTCAGGTGGACTGCCATACTGTTGTGTTAAACATCTGATGTTGCATGTGAGCCAAATTCTTTTACAAAAATGAGTCCCTGAACTGAATCCACAGTGGGATCTGCAACTTGGACAATTGGATGGAGAGCAGGAAATTCATCCCTGGTTTGGCACCTATGTCTCTATTGGACACAGGCAACTTGTAAATGATTCATCTTCCATGCCCCTGCTTATAAATGTTTCATCTCCCAACCCCCACTTACACTTTTCAAGGGTATCACAACATGTCAGAGATTTGGGACATGGCTAGGCTTAAAAAGGCCCTTGTGGTCGTTAGCCTAGTAAACACCTACCTACGAACCTATGAACCTATGATACTATAAAATAGTTGTGTACGTGGTTCATCTAATGCAGAATCATGCCCTCAGCAAAAGTATTAATATGTGCAAGATTTGGAGCTATTAATTATCCCATTAGACATAAATAAAGAGACTATTTTCACTAATCATTAGCTCATATCCTGATTTCTTTCTAGTCAGTATTTCATTATAAATGTCATGGACTGATCGGAACAGATGTACGACTCAAACAAAATCAGTGCACTGAATGCATTCCTCTCTAAAAGATGTTAGGATCCCTGTAGCAGAATTTTGCACATTCATGGTAATGGATAAGACAACTTGAGCCAAACAGGACTGAGTACTGGCTTAAGTAGGAGAGCTGGGTAAGTTGTGCAAATTATTGAAAGGAAGTAAAGTGAGTTGATTTTGCATTTAAGCATTTTATTCACATAGAGAATTAATGAAAAGAGTGATTCAAAGGTCTGTCTAAATAGGTTACTATTTTAAGCTGTTTTTTTTTTTTTGTGAAAGTGGATCTTTTAAGTAGATGCTAGTTATAAGACTGCAGTTTGTTTCTTTTACCGTAGAAACTCGAAGCTGTTCATCTTTCTGACTGATAACCTCTTCTTGATTAAAAGAGGCTAAAGGAATCAAACCCTGTACTATAGAAAGCATCTCATTAATAGCTCTGAGCCTCAGTCCACTATACTAAGAGACATCTGTCATGCAATATTTCTATAAATTCAACAAACTCCTTTTGGAGGCATAGTTACCTGGTTAAATGATGAATGAATTAAAACATGAAATTACAATTTAATTATGTGGAAACCTAACAAATATTGCTATGAAAACTTTCTTTAAAACTTTTAATTCCGAGATAAAGATTTTTGTCAGAATTGTTCAATATACAATGTAAAAGTTGTCTTTTCAATGATACAGAAGAATTCTTATTGCTGCAGTATTTTTAGGAGAAGAACAGGGAGGCAGATCTTTTATTAAAAGAGATAATAAACCAATATTAGACACAAGACAAGTGCTCTAAAAGTTCTTTAATATGCCATATCACACGTGACATAAATAAACATTATGATAGGATTCAGGTTTTACAGTTTGTACGTTCGCCTTTAAGAGGTGGTGGTTACTAATGTATGAGACAAATAAGGTAAATCAGGCTGTAAGTACACTTTCGTGCTTGGTGCCAACAGTACCTATGGCTTTAATCTTTACCTCAGCCTAAAACTAGCTGATGGAGCATTCTCATCTAACTTTTCAATGGCTGCTGCAAAGTACCCAAGCTTACTATTGTGAAAACTTCAGTTTAAAATGATGAAGGGATGAGTCTTGAAATTTGTTTAATTTTAATAATCTATTCCCCAGTCTTTTTTTTATTTTAACCATCTTCCATTGAAGCAGTCGGTTATGGGTTATTGATATACTACATGCTCTTGTACTTACAAAGTTTAGCATTTCTCTTTACTTCTAGTCATCCAACCTCAGACTCAGTACTAAACGCATAACTCAACATGTGTAATGACCTGACTAGGTACTTGACACTCAACATCTTTTACTAAATATCCATTATGTTTCAATCTCCAACAAAATGCAATACAATAAAGCTTAGTGGAACTAATCTATTGCATGCAAACCTCTGTGTATATTAATTATCATATTCTTTGTATGAATCCTCATCATCATCATGTAATACTTGTGATAAGAAAAACACAGTTCCTGCAGGTCTATTTTTATTATTTGTTAATATGGTAAGCCCACTGGACACAAGTGTCCCTTTTTAGTAACTTGCTCCAAATCACACAACAGGGAAACAGAGGTTAAAGGAATCAAACCCTGTACTATACAAAAAACATATTATTAACATCTCTGAGCCTCGGTTCTCCATGCTAGCAGGTAACTGTCAGGTTTGCACTTGAGGAAGAGCATATGTCACAGTTTTAAATGCTCAATTAGTAATCCCCATACCAAATATGACATTGCTCCTTCTTTATAACAGAACAAATAGAGCTACCCATTTGATGTGATTCACTGTTGTAATAATATTTGCCTGGGCCTCCGCTGAAAATGGGTCTTATCCCTGTTGGACTTTTCTGGTGCACAAATGTAAAATAAAATAAATAAATAAATAAACAAATAACTAAATAAATAGTAATGGTCTGCTTTGGCAGAAATTTGATCTAGCACCCTAATTCACCAAAATGCTGGATTTAACTCCACCCAAATTCAAGGTTCTGCATTCCTCACAAAATGATTCCTCAAACAAATTCATGCCTTTTTGTACTACTTTAAACTCATGCTTCTTTCACATAAAAAAGTATTGCAGCAACTAAAAGAAATGATTTTTCCAGTATAACACTACCTGGGCCTACTACAACTTGAGTGCTATTTGCTCACAACATACTTGCTTGCTGCCATTTAAAAGGCATGTGCTCTAAGTATCACAAACTCAATCTCCTGTAACTATCTATCCCTCCCTACCTACAAACTCAATCTCCTGTAACTATCTATCCCTCCCTACACCCTAGCCTACAAAACTATACAGCCCTACTAGGATCCTAACACTCATCCTAAAGCACCCTTCTTACTTGCTAACCCTATAACTCTCTTCCCTCTCTGGAAAACTTAAAACCTCATTGTGATCTCTAACTCTAAGACTCCCTTCTCAATCCCTAAACTTAAGATTCCCTTCTCACTCCCTAAACCTAAAATACCATTCTTGTTCCCTACCCATAAATCTCCCTTCACATTCCTTAAAACTAGCCTCGTTCCTCAGCATTATCCTAACCTATACCCCCACCACTACCTACTGTCTCACCATGGCTGCCACACTTACTTCACCCAAACTTGAATAATTTGTTTGGGCAAGTTGTGGCAGCTGCTTGCCTGAACTCATGTTCAAGAATGAGGCAAGCAGCCACCTACTGAAGCTACAAGACACTGAAGTCCCTGGCTTTCAGACAATGATCTTCAAGTACTTGGGACTCAAGTGCTTGTAGAACACCCCACTGTCCTTACTGATGATTCCTCCTGTACAAAGCTGATTCCCCAACTGGTTAACAAATTTAAATGTAGCCATTCATTCTGCTTTTCTTGGGATAATACAGTTACTGTTTATCTTACTGTGCACATTTTAAGCTTCAACTCATTCCTTTATAATCATTTCTTAGGAATATAATATATAAACATTTGTTCATTAACAATAAAGGACTGCTGCTGTATCACATTATTGTTTTTTTTTATCATTTATAACACATAATTCTGTTTCTGAGAAGGTATTGAAAGCATCAGTAATTCAGTGCTACTTTTTCAATGTTTGATTGTCTTTCTATATATATGTTTAGAATATTTGCCTTAAACATTTATTTATTTGTTTGCTGGGGTAGAGCAGTGATCTCCTTGGATATTTTTCACACTCTGAGTGGTAAATGTCTGTTTAAATGACATGATCAGAATCCCACAGTTAGGCAATGGAATCCAGCCTTACACCATTGGATCTCGGAAACTGGTTTGTTGACAGCTCCTTAATCTCCTAAACCAACTGTCAGATGGTATCATCATCATCATTATTGTTGTTGTTGTTACAAACATTATTTTTATTATTGCCCTATGACTGTACTTTATTGTGACTTGCCTGATTTACATGCTCAGTTTTTTTCAAAACTGTGGCTTTGAAACTGTTGGTAATTACAGATGTCTGTGTGTATGATGTTGTTGTCTTTTTCGGCTTTTCCCGGTTACGGGTCGCCACAGCGGAACTCCGGTCCACTAATGATTGGCAGCAGATTTTTACATGCCAAGTTGCCCCCTCTGACGCACAACCTTCAACGAAGGCACACCCATTCACGCATATCTCCACACAGAAGACGTTTTAGCTGAGAATCGAACAGGACACGTCTTTCCATGAGGCGACAACGCTACCACAGCACCACCACCACAGGACAGGGAATTCATCTGTAAATATCATTCTGCCATGATTATATGTGTTTTTGCATGTTTTTTTTTTTTCACACGAGTACTTACAGATCAAGACATGGGAATTGCCGAGTCTGAAGAAACTGTCAGCCTAGAATGAGAGTTCCTGTAAAATTACCCTAAATAACTATTTAGTTGATGGACTCTTTTGTGCAAGAAACTGTACACAACACAAACAACACACCCATATATTTATGAATGTGGTTGGGGAGGGACTGTTGATTTAGCACTTACCTATCTTATTATTCCTGTAGAAGCAAATTCTATATGAAAGTACACTCACCATAACAGTAGACGACGTGCAGCACAGGCTGTTAGTGTTTCCCTATATCCTTTTGGTCACCAACATTATGTGATGGACTGTTTTTATATACATTTATTATGTACCACATTCATGGGTGTGTTGTTTGATTTATATTATATAGGAAATGTATTTGTAAATGCTCAGACCTGAATGATTAGCACGCTGCTCCTGTAACAGCTGTGCTGGGCTTGTGTCACTCAACTGAAAGAGTGCTAGCTGTTTTTTTTTTTTTTTTTAGTTGCTTTCTGAAAATGTGTTTAGCTATAATTTAACTATAATTTCTCTATCTGAATCTGAATACTGTGCAATCACTCTATTAACACGGCGCTCTGCACACGGATTATGCCTGGTTAACATACAGCTTTTTTTACAAGATACCTCCTAGCAATATGTAATCCAGTTATGAAATATGCAGTTTGAGACTTGCATTAATCAAATTAACTGGAAATGTGTTACTTGCATTATAAAATGCCACTCTGTCTGAAACCTGATGTATTTATACATACGTGGAGTAAAACTAAATATTAGTCTCTGTCGCAAGCTTTAGCTGTAGTTTAAAACACTGATCTGCCCGAAGCCTTATGCATTTCATACATTCTAGGATTGTACCTTAGTTATCAGACTGTGAGCTGTGCCTGCTATTAATCACATTTTACACTTTCTGTGCCTGTTATTTTGTGTTATAATGGTATTTGAATGTGTTTAACTTAAGTTTTTTTATAGAACTGCTTTATCCAAATTTCAGTTTGCAAACTTAACTGTGTATGTCATAACTGCCTGATTTTAAACTCCTGACTCTTGTACTGTATGCTTCATTACTCTTTCTCTCTCCTTGCATATTTCAGCCTGTGTTCCTGTCTACTCCTGTTCTAACCTCCTGATTGCACCTATCGGAAGTCCATACTAAGAACCCACAAACAAGGACATTTAAACTCTAAACCTAAAGACCCATCCTGCTCCCTGCAAGGCTTTGTCAGTGAAAGTATGTGCAGTGCTTTATCCATTTTTGCAATTTTGAAGGTAATACATACTTTCTAGTAGGTCGCTGTACGCTTCCCTGCCAGGTCAGCCAGCAGCCAAAGCTTTCCCTCTTCTTGCCCACTAAAACACCCTACTCTCCCTATTTTAACATTTTCATGTTTCTTCTTGTCCATTAAATAACCCTCTTTCCCCCTCTTATATTTCTTTTTCCCTTACTCTGTGTTATGTAAGTTCCTTCCTTCACCTAACAGGATATTCCCCTACAGAGCTCTCTGTTGTATCAAACTGACTGCCCACTAGGTGGCGCTCCTCTACCATTTTGCTGTCTAGTTTCTTTCCCTCTCTTCTCCTTATCTCACCCATATAGTTTATAGACAACTCTTCTACTGCTCTCTGCCTCACTATTCTCCCTGGATTACCTATCCACTTCTCCACTCTACTTATACCCATCTCTATCCCTCATAAAGTCTCTGACCTTCTTCTACTGTTATTTCTTTTTATATCTAACTACAACTCTTTGCTGTCAGTCTTTTAACTTAGCATAACAGTGCAAACTTACCTTCTGGCTCTCACACTCTACTGATTGTTTTCCTCCCATTTCTCCTTCCTTTGGCTCTTCCCGCTCCATTTGCCCTGCGGGCTCACTCCGCCCCCCCTACCCTGCCCCCAAATTCCACACGCTCCTAGCACTTCTACATTTATTCCCAACTGACCCCTCCCACCCATACCAACTAACTAATCACAGTACTCTCCTTACTACCCCTCCCATTTCTTACTCTTCCCACTCCACTTGACCTGCACTCTTCACTACACTTAGTCTCTTTTTCTCCCCCTGTAAAGACTCACAATCCCTTCTACTTCCTTTACCTCTCCTTCTCAATTAGCCTGCTAACTTCCTCGACATTTCTCTCTTCGATTCCCCCTTTCTCTTCCCCCCTTCTACTTCCTTTACCTCTCCTCCTCAATTAGCCTGCTAACTTCCTTGACATTTCTCTCTTCAATTTCCCCCTTTCTCTAGGTATGCCCTCCCATATCCTTTTTACTATCCATGTCCCTTGCTCCCTTCTTGTGCTACTAATTCCTCTTTATTTTGCCACTTCTTACTCTTCCAAAATACCCCAATGCCTACCTCCTACTCAAACTATCCCTTGCACTCACCTGCAACCATTTCTTGTAACCCACTTCCACACAATATCATCTCTTATTCCTACTAACCTACTGTACCTATTCCACTCTAAACTCTTCTCCACTACAACAAATACCTTCACTCTTAAACCACTACTAGCCCCAAACAGCTTCCTTCTCAATAAACCCAAAAGGCTAAAAGTTATTCCCAATAATGACCTAGCCTTATCTGGAGATATACATCCTAACCCTGGCCCTTGCCTCACAACTAACAACTCCCTCCCCCCACCCCTACTTCATCCATTGCACAATCCCACCCCCCCCTTCTTCTTCTGCTTCCTCTATTAACACCCTTAAGTTCTTTACAATAAATGCCCAGAGCCTTAATAACAAAATACACCAAATACAAGCTTGGATTAGCCACAACCAACCTGACATCTTAGCCATCTCTGAAACCTGGCTAAAACCCCATATTGCTGACTCTGAAATCCTACCTCCTGGGTTCCAAATCCATAGAAGTGACCATTTAAACAGAAAAGGTGGAGGCTCTGCGCTAATCTACTCCAACCTTCTTTCATTAATCCCTCTACAAACTCCAATTCCACAATTCAAAAATACTGAACTGACTGCTAGTCTCCTACAACTAAACATAAAAATATCTGCATTATCTCCCTATATATTTCCCCAGGAGACAACATCTCTACCCTTGAAAATATTCTACACTGGGCCTCAACTGAAATAAAATTTGAAACCTACATTCTAGGCGATGTTAATATTGATTGGAATAAAATTAACTCACCTTCCCCCTCCTTATTCATTGTTGTGTCTTTTGGCTTATCCTGGTTAGGGGTCGCCACAGCGGAACTCCGGTCCGCTAATGTTTGGTAGTAGATTTTTACGTGCCAAGTTACCAGCCCTGATGCACAACCTTCAACGAAGGCACGCTCATTCACGCATGCCTCTGCACAGAAGACGCTCTAACTGAGAATCAAACATGACAACATCTTACTGTGAGGTGACAATGCTACCGCAGCAGCAACCTCTACAATTTCACCCAAGTAATTCATACAACCATTCACCCAAACAAAACCACCCCCTAGGATCCATCATCGACTGAGTCCTAGTCTCCCAACCAAACAAAATAACTCTCTCTGGTACTATCACAAACACCTTTAGTGACCATCTCCCTGCTTTCATACATCGCTCAACCAACACCACTAAACATCAACACCACTACATCCACACTCATAATGTCAGCAACTTCAACCCCATAAATTTCTCAAACACTTTTAAACATATTAACTGGCAAATCCTAAATACTCTTCGCCTTAACAATGCAGTAGAATATTTTAACTCTATCTTCCTAAAAACCCTCAACTCCCAAGCCCTGCCAAGAAGCAAACAAATCAAGACTAATTCTGCTCCTTGGCTATCCAAAGAAACTAAACGAATCATGCATTGCAGGGACAAATCCTGGAAGTTCTACCAGAAAAATAAGATGCCTTCTACCTTGCTTCAATACACCCAACTTCGCAACCAAGTAAAAAAACTAATCACCTCTTGACAAAAAAAAAAAACTACTATAATAAATATAAACTTAAGCTTAAATATAAACCCCTATGTCACTGGATGGATTGCAAACTGGCTCAAGGACAGAACCCACATGGTTAGAATTGCTGGAGCCATGTCAGACTCCAAACCAGTTACAAGTGGTGTCCCACAAGGCTCAGTCCTGGGACCTCTCTTGTTCGGTATATATTTCTCGGAGGTACAGGCCAACACGGAAGGACTGTGGCTGACCAAGTTCACAGATGACTGCAAACTGGGCGCCATAATCGACTCTCCAGCTGACACAAGCATCCTCCAAAAGGGCCTCATAGAAACAGACAACTGGTGCCAGAGCCATGGCCTCAAGCTAAATGCCAAAAGGTGTATAGTCATCCCCTTTGGCAAAAACAAAGTGCCCACAAATTACCACATAGGTGGTAATCCATTAAGTACAGAAGAAGTAATTAGGGACCTGGGGACCCAAGTTGATAGCAATCTCTCATTTGACAACCACGTGGCCAAAGTGGTTAGAAAAACATTTTATATAGCCCACTTAATCATGAAGGGATTCACATCTAGATCAGGGGAGATCATCGTGCCTCTTTACTCATCCCTCATCAGGCCCATAATTGAGTACAATGCCCCTTTTGGGATGTACCTTACCAGACACCTGCAGCAACTGGAAAGACCCCAAAAGTACCTCACCAAGAGGATCAAAGGGCTCAAACAGATGCCATATGCTGCCCGGTTAAAGAAACTCCAGCTCTACTCAGTGGCATACCGCATGTTCAGAGGCGATCTGTGCCTGATGTATAAAGCCATGTCCAACCCGGAATTAATGGACATGCTGCACCTCAGAAAATCCAAATCCCATCGAGCTACGCACTCGAGAGACTTGAGCCTCAGCACTGAAATAAATAGGACATGCTGGAGGGACAGATTCATAACCCAGAGGCTCCCTTCACTCTGGAATAGAATCCCAGTCCAGGTTAGGCAGAGTCCCTCATTGACTCTCTTCAAGAGGAATCTTGATGAGTGGATGGGAGATCGTAGGTTTACCCCGGGTATCACTTCTGTGTCACTGTTAGACAGAGGCACAGTATACTAACCTCGAAAAAGGGCATAGCAAAATAAATTTAAAATGGGTGGTGAAAGCCAAACACATTCTGGCTAGGCTTATAAATGTCCTAGGGCAGATAGCCTAGTATGAACCTATGAACCTATAATAAACTTCAGTCCAACAATAACAACAACCCAAAACAATTCTGGAAATCTGTTAATTCCCTACTCCATCCAGGGTCCAGGAATAACCCCTGCCCTGACCCTAGCATAACTGACTCAGAACTAAGCTCTCACTTCATCACATTTTTTACAGAATCCATAGCTAATCTAACCAAATCTTTTCCAGACAATAATCCATCCAACTCTTTTTCCTCTACTCCCAACAACCCTCATAACTGTCCTCTTAATTTCCAGCTCAAACCTGTTCCAACTACTTTCATAAAAAGATTCCTATCCAAACTAAAGCCTTGCACAAATGCCCCTGACAACATACCCTCCTCCTTCCTCAAATCTGCTGCTGAAGGTATTGCTCTCCCTATCAGCATCCTAATTAACAGATCTTTAAAAGAGTCATATGTACCCAAACTTTGGCGATCTGCCTTCATTCTACCTCTCCACAAAGGAGGCAAAAACACCAATATCTCCAATTTCCACCCAATTGCCCTACTTTAACTATTATCAAAATTTCTAGAAAAATTTGTCCACCACCAACTTATGCCTTTTCTAACTCAGAATCACCTCATAACTCCTACGCAGCATGGCTTCCGCCCTGACCACAGCACCATTACCGCCTTAATATCCTTGTTAGAAACAGTAAATCGAGCCCGTGATTCTGGATCACTAGTATCCACAGTACTGCTAGATCTTTCTAAAGCTTTTGATACCATCTCCCACACGCACCTTCTCTTTCATCTCTCCAACCTTCATCTCTCCCCGATACCCTATCCTGGTTCTTCAGCTACCTATCAGACAAATCTCAAGCTGTCAGATGGAAGAACTCTACCTCCTTCTTCTTGTCAACACCCACCGGTGTTGCCCAGGGGTCCATCCTCGGACCCATGCTTTTCAACATTTTCAGTAATAACCTTCACGCAGTCATCCCTGATACAACAGTTATCCAATACGCTGATGACTCTACCTTAGTCTGTGCTGCCGCTAACCTACCTGAACTCCTTACTAAAACTCGAATAGCTTTTTCCACTACCGAGAACTGGATGCACCGCAACCATCTCTCTCTCAACTCTAATAAATCTAAAATACTTCTCTTCCCTCCCACCAGGGCTTTCTCTTTTGACAAAAATACTTTCAAAGTCCTAAGCCAAAGCAACACTGCCATAGAAGTGGTCCCTTCTGCAAAACACCTTGGCATTACCATAGATGAACACCTTAAATTTGATATCCATGAAACATAAAGAAAACCCAGCAAAAGCTAGGTATGCTCTATAGAAATAACCGCTTTCTCTCCAAATCCTTCAGGCATACTATAGCAACTACCTACCTCCTACCTTCTTTACTATATGGAACCCCTCTTCTAACTAACCTGTCTTCTTCCAACACCTCTAAACTCGAAATTTGCTATAATAAAATCTCCAAATTCGCAACTAAATCAAAAACCTCTACTCACCACTGCCTTACCCTACAATTTCTGAACTGGCTGGAACTCTCTAACCACCTAGACTATATCCAATTAACCTCTGCTCACAAATTAATATTCTATCCAGATAAATGCCCAGCTTTAACAAACATCCTTCCCCCTTACATCCTAACCAGATCTCTGAGATCCGAACACCAAAATTTAATCTCTATCCACAAACCCAAATGTCCTGCAGGCCAACTCCTTCTCTCTTACACTGTAGGCAAAAAATGGAACTCTCTCCCTTCTTCACTTATGTCTATACCTAATTCTGAATCCTTCAAGACCCACCTTTACTCATACCTATCTACTAAACATAAATGTTCCTGCTTTCACCCTACATAAATTCATAGAATTTTCCCCTTTGAGCTCTCCAAACTCCTGCTCCACACTGCCCTATAACCTCTTTATCTATTCTCCTAAAACAAACCTAAGCTAACATCCTCAGACTAAGCAAGTTCTCTCTCTTGACTACAAGTATGTATATATTGTAAATATCAAGTAATCCACATATGCTTAATTTTCCGACAGTTTAAACTTATTGCTCTGAATGTAAATACCTGCAAACTGTGCTACCTTTGCCTAAATTGCATTATAATGACAATTTATTTACTTGCTGTACCTGATTGTATGAATTTATATATGTATTTTACCTTTGCATTATATAACCTTTTGTAATCGTGTTGCTTATTAGATCTTTTCTCCCCGGGCCTCCACTGAAAATGGACACATTCTGGCCCAGTGGATTTCCTCGGTAATCAAACTGAAATAAATAAATAAATATTATATTATTTCATTATGTTTGCTATATAGTTTTCTAGATTCTGATCAGTCTTCCAAAATTACTTGGTTAGCAGAAATGTAATGTTTTGATACACCTCTTGTGAAGGCTTGAATGCATACTGTATATTTCTCTTCTTGATTCTGGTAGGGGTTGCTTCTTTAGCCTCCTCCAAGAGTATTTTTGATAGCATATATCTACACGTCACTTATAAGTACCAAAAAGTGGGATGGATATCAGCCATTTCCTTTCAACAGCCTATCTCATGCTAATGACCACAGCATATGGCATAGCACTGGGCTGTATGACAGCTGAAAATAATGCCTGCTTCTGTTTAATCCTAACAATATTATTTAGGTATTTGTTGTCTTATTCAATGTGGTGACACACAACTTCTGTCAGTACACAGAATGTCGGCCTGCTTGATTGATTTTCTATATTATATCATGGAACAAAACATCAAACTACAATAATTACAATAAAATAATAGAAAAATGACCCCCACACACACACCCACACAATCCCAAAGAACACATTGCAGTGAAATAAACAGTTCTACAATTATATTTTACTTGAGGTGCTTAACCCCCACATTCCCCCTTAAATTGTATACATTAATTCCATGGTTGTATGACTGTGATCAAAGCGAATCACTGGCACTTATGTTATAGTCAACAATCAGGAAGTCAGGTATGACACAGAATGACTGAATCAACCATCGATAAAATGTGTAGCAAAATCTACACTTGACTAAGCCATTGTTCATTCACTTGACTTTATACCACACACACACACACACACACACACACACACACACACACACACACACACACACACACACATCTATCTATCTATCTATCTATCTATCTATCTATCTATCTATCTATCTATCTATCTAATCTACATATCTGCTAAATCAAGTTTCATTTATTATACGAAACAATACCCACCTGAATTATTCAAAAACTTTGTCTTTTCATTGCTGTTTAAGGTTTGACTTGCTGCTTCCTCTTCATTTTCATTGGGATGCAGTATCTGTGTAAGTTGTTTGTTGAAAAGGCTGCATGTAATTTCCCTAGGGTTTTATAAATGGGAGTGTCTCAGGGTCAGTTCTCTAATTCTCTTTTAGTTCTGATGTATTGTTTTAAATCTCAGTTAATTTTTGTGCTGGACTTTAGTAGTATAATAAGGGTCATTTTAAGATTTGTGGCAGTAAGAGGTGAGTCTGAGTGGTTTAAGAGGATTTTAATAGCTTTGATGACATGGCAGTACAATCATAGATAAGCTTGTAATGATGAGACAAAGATACAGTAAGTTTTTGATTATGCACCAAGACTGTAGATAAGTAAATGTCATCTGCACAATGTGCCAATTTCATATCCTTTATCTACGATCTATGTTTAGAAAGAAGGAATGAATAAACTGTGCAGGTGTGGGTGTATGTATCTTCGTGTGTGCGTGTGTGTATAAGTAATACAAGGATGTCTGATGTGGGATCAGTTAACTGACTTGTATTGTAGGTTTATAGATTAAATTTATGAGACACAAATTCCTTAAGTATGTCCCTTGTAGGCTTTGAGAACAAATGTATGATGAGTGGTGAAGTCATAAAACAAATTTCCTGATTATAAAATGCAAACTATTCACACAAGTAAATCTGCAAATTGTCTGTTTTCAATTGTGTGTGAGACAAAAGTGCTTACTGAACTGCTTTCAAAACATTAAATTATTATTTTGTACATTATGAATTATTCCATGATTTGCCATCTGTTCTGTGCTACTTGTTCCTTCTCATTTTCCACATATCCATTTTTTCTTTAAATTTGGAGTTTTTTTCCCACTGATTTCAATGGGATGCAGTAATTTTGTAGTCTGGCTGAAGAAGAGACTTTTCTATAGGATTTTAGGATTTGGCTTTCTCATCTGTGTTTCTTTTAACTGTAGTCTGCTGATAGGTTATAGTCTTTTGTAAAAATATTTATGATATATTGCTTCTGTTTTAGTGATGTAGTGAAGGTTGATTATGTTAGCATTCATTATGTTTATCCATATTTACTTTATTGTTGCTTAGTGTACATTTTTACATTTAGGTTCATTGTGCTAGGAACACCATTTCCAGCTGGCTGTTTAGAATACCAATTTTCCTTATTTTACATAGTTTTTTCATTCTGTTTTTCATCATTTTTCATTTATGTTTGATCTATATGGATGTAGCTAGTTTTTTGTGGGAGTATGTGCATTTTGTTGTGTATGTGATCTCTGAAGATTGATTTTGTTCTCCTTAAGATTGAAATGCACTGGGATACTTTGTTGATGACATGAATATTAATGACAAATGCTTGTTGATGATGGTAGACTGGTAAAAGTGTTGTTGCGGTAAATACTTTTGTTAGAAATATTTTCAGTGTTAATTGTTTGTATATCTCTGTTTATAAGGTGTATACCCCCCACGCATGCACATACACAGAGCCCCAGATACATATGTGTAAGTGTGTAGTACATCATGTGTACAGCTCTTGTTTGACATCATACAGTCAGTGATGTTTATCATGATTCAAATGCAGTATAATCAGAGAATAGAAAAGGTACAAATCAAATTATGCAGTACTGTCAACTGACTAAGTTAAATTCATGCAGAATTTATCCCTGCCATCTGATATTAAACTTTTTTTGTGGCAGAACACTTGCTTATTTATTTCATATTCAACATAGCTCCACTTCATGGTATAGGATACAATAGTATTCTATTGTAGATATTCTTACCTTCTTATTCAGTAACTTCAGAAATCCAGGGCTTAAGCTACTGGTGATTTTAAAAAAGAAATGTTCTACCACAGGGACAGTGAGATAAAACTGTGATCGTTCAGCTAGATTATAAAGCTGTGCCTCTCCTCGTAGTCGGGTGAATCTGTTTATGCGTCAGCTGCAGCAGCATGGATACTACATAAAAATGACAGACGTGGTAGTTTGGTTTGTTTTCTTTTGTCTTACTGCATTTCTACCTATGTCTCTTTGCAATATCATATTTAATAAAGATGTGAAACAAACAACATGAAAAAACAAATCAACCCTGCTGCAAATGCCCAAGATTCTCCATATTCTGTCTATAGAACAAGGAAATGGTGGCTGACGCAGGCTGCAGAAATACCAAATGATGAATAATAATTTTTATTATATCTGATGACTGACACTTCACAGATATCTATTTTTATGAATTAACTGATTCACAGTATTTGGAGTTATGTTTGTGTGAATTTCTCATTAGGGGCATACATATTGCTATGTACTTTGTTTTACTGAAACTTTGTTACTCCTAATCAGTGACAGCATGCTGACTTCACTGTAAAGCTGCCAGTTATATTTTATTATTTCCAACTATTGTAATGCTAGTGATAATGTAAGCCTAATATCGTTAAAGAATTAGAACTGTGCTTTACAGCACTGATTACATAAACAGTCCGTATAATCTGATGTGTCATTTTAAGTTACATAAGCAACGTGATCATAAATGCTTTCATTTGTTACATTTTATTTTGCTTTTGGTTACTGGGATAGTCCAACTGGGTAGAAAAATTCAATTTTCATTGGAAGCCAGGGAGAAAAGTTTCACAAAAAATGTTATATTACAATGAAAAGCTACTATAAAAAAAAAACAAATGACATAGAACTGCAAAACAAAAATAAAGAGCATGTTATAATGCACTATATAATATACTAAGTTATAAATGTTTATAAGGAAAACTGTTTGCAATTAATTCCACTTTCTATGGTTTAACTAGAAGTGAAAAAAATAAGAGGGCTTGAGAATGGAGACGATAGGATAGTAAAGGCTGGTAGTATATATGGGTGAGAGAAAGGTAAGAAAATGATAGTAGAAAGATTTGGATGAATGAGAGAGAGGAAAGATGTGTAAAAGAAAGGGGAATGCTTGTAAAGATGGATATTATAGTAGGATTTGGTCTAGGAGGATTAGACTGGGGTGATTAAGGGGCAAAGAGTAGTGTTTATGCAGGGGTTATCCATGTGCAGAGTCATGTTTTTTTATTTTAGATTTAAAAATAGATTGTCTTTCAATTTTTCTGAATGGACTTGGGATACCATTGCATTATTTAGAGATACATTTGGAGTACAGGGAGTCTCCAGCTAGGTTGTTAGATTTGATGTTTCATTTGTTAAAAAACTGTTGTAGGAATAAGGTTGAATGATATGTTTTAGACTAGGGCACTTATCTGGGTCATTGATTATTTTATGTCTGATGACCAACTGAGAATGTGTTACAGCATGGGGAAGCTCTAAAAAGTTTACCTGTCTGGTTATATTACACTGGTGACATCTATATGGCTCATTATCAGCAAATTTATTCACCATTGTAACATTGTTCAAACTCAGTGATTTGGGTGGAGCCAAGGTTAGAGAGTAGAGGAGAGGTGTTGATCAAGAGTGGACGAAGATAGGCTATAGCAAGTGTTGTCCTTCCAGTGTCTGCAAAGTAAGGTTTTACTTTGATTTCTGGTGTGGTTTTTTGGGGGTTAGCTGTAGGACGTGTTGGTCGAATGTGAGGTGCTCATCTGCAGTGATTTCTAACAGCTTGGTATGTGAAATTATTTCAATTTGTGTGCTGCTGTTTGAGTGCATTATTAAGACATGCCTTTAGATGGCTAATTGTTTGGATACAAATAGATTTTAGCTTTGATTTCCTAGGATTCAAGAGGCGTTGGTAACTCTCTTGCCAGCATTCAATAGCTGAGAAAGTCTGTTAGGTGTTTTGTCTTCAAATGAAGATAGAGTTTTATCTGAACAGATAAGGATGGAGTCATTAGCATATTGTCAACAGAGGAGGAAAGACTATTAAAAGTATATAAATCATTAATGAAAAGGTTAGATAGTAGTGGACCTGATATTGATTCCTGACGGGTGCCTACTGAAATGGTAAGAGAATAAGGAAAAGCCATGTTACCATTTTACAGACTGTTTACAGTTAGACAGGTGGAACCATTGAAATGAGGACTGAGTTAGTCCAAGACAGGAACATTTTTGTAATAGTGGAGACCAAGTTACAATTATTTATGTTTTGGCTAATTAAATTAATAAAATTAGCAAGGCAGTGGCAGTGCTATGATTAGGCCAAAAGTCATGCTGAGTTAGGGGGAAAGAGATTATTATCAGAGATGAACTTTAGGAGTAATACGCATATGCATTTTTCAAAGTTTTTAGATAGTGGAGACAATATTGCTGTTGACTGATAGTCTGAGAGTTTGCATGATGCCCCCCCACCCCCATCATGAAGAGGTACAATATAGGACTTTTTCCATAGTTCTGCAACAGTTTTCCTTGATAGATCAGTTTTAGAATATTTATACAGGGTAAACCATGGCTTCAGCAGCAGTTATTACATATTCTGATGGTAATAGATCTAGCAGTGGTTGGTTTGAGATTACAAAGGTTTTTTTGATGATGGCAGTGGGTCTTGGCTCAAAAGAGAAGTACAGCAAGTGAACATGCTTTAGTGTCCACTAGACAAACAAATGGTGAATTAACTATACCAGATTTTATTTTATTTGTATTTATTAACTAGGGTAGTGCACTGATCTCTATGGACTTTTTCAGACTCAGCTTGGGAGCACTGTCTAGTTAAATAATTTACTCAATCACATTAGTTAGCAAGTGGAGGTTGAAGGAATCAAACCATGGATTACTAGACGACAAGAAACAGTTCATTAAAAGCACTTTAACCCTATGCACTGCAGTGTAACTGTCATCATCCATTTGAAAACAATGGTCATCCTATTCCTACTGGGACTGATCCTGGGGGTCTATATTTCTTCAGCGAAAGACGTATTCAGTGAATACATCTTCATTGCTCACCAGCCTCCAAAACAAACTTCAATGAATTGCAGAATTTTTCCCATGGTTCGAAAACACTATCCCAATAAACATACAGAACACAAAAAGCACTAAATCAAATCCACCCAAGTGGGGGGCTGTACCTCCCCACACCCCCCCTAATTATATATACCAACTCTGAGATTGCACTACAGTGGGGAAAAGGACAAAGTTGAGAGGATGGCAAGGTGTTTTTGAACCATGGGAAAAATTCTACGGTTCGCTGAAGTTCATTTTGGCGGCTGGTGAGCGATGAAGACGTATTCACTGAATATGTCTTTCACTGAAGTAATATAGACCTGATCCTGGTAGTGTTCTGGTGTTAAAGTCCAGAAATCATAAGTGGTGTTCACCTATAGGTCTAAAATAACACATCTAAGTATTAGAAACATTGGTAATAAAGTTGCTTAACTTCATTGCTGCACTGATCTCCCTCGGCTAGATCTAGTCTGCTTTTCTGAATCCTTGATAAACCTCTCATATGGCTGGGGTGCCTTCTGTGCGGAGTCTGCATGTCCTCCCTGTGGTCGTGTGGGTTTCCTCCGGGTACTCTGGTTTCCTCCCACATCCCAAAGACATGCTGTAGGTGGATTGGATACTCTAAATTGCCCCTAGGCGTGAGTGCGTACGTGTGTGTGCCTTCCATGGAAGGTTGGGCACCGGGCTTGGAACTCGACACCGTAAAACTCCACTGCCAATCATGAGCGGACAGGTGATCTGCTGTGGCAATCCCTAACCAGGAAAAGCTGAAAGATGAAGAAGATAAACCTGTCATAAACATCATCTGGTCCTTCACCTAACTATTTATGCCTTCAGCTAGCCAGGACACACAGAAGAGCCAGAGGGGTGGCTGTATTAATAAGACTTCAAGTCCACATCATAAGGAATTCCTGCAGTTCAAGAATGAAGTAGTACCAATGTGGATAACAATATTTATAGATAATGCCATCTATAGTGCTTGTATTTAAATCTCTAAAATGATTTGCAGTGGCACTGACTAGCACTATTGGACCACTAGTTCTAGTGGGTAATGTTAACACAACATGAAATTCCAGGCCCACTTACAACAAGGACCATGCGTACAACTTACCTGTCTACCATACCACTCACAACTAAAAGTGAATATCACACAAACAGATGGCCTTATTGCAATGAAGATAGCCAGACTTGTGCACTGTAAACAGTATCCTGGCCAAATTTATCAGTGACCACTGTCCAGCCCTTTCTACACTGGGCACCCCACTGAGAACAAACGCAAACATCATAAAGCGAGAGCTAGTTAATATTTTAAAAATGTCAGTGTGTTGAAAAATGTAATGATGTCTGCTAAAATGCATCTAGTCTTCCATTCTCATCCATAAAAATCCCCTTAAACTCTATACTCCATAAAATGAATATATAATGCTGGGTCAGAAGAAAGACGTGGCAATTTCTCAATTTCTACTGGCCTTAAACTAAAATACTTGAGAGAAAGAGACTGAATATAGAAAGCCTGCATATCTACTACCTCTATAACAGACTACAGCTGCCAAAGACACTAACATTGTCAGTACAAAATTCCTCAACTCCCATCAAAAAAAAAAGAGTATAATTCCACCTTCTGATTTGCTCAGATGGTTCTGGAAATGTATTAAGTTGTGTAATCAGTGATCCAAATCACTACTCATATTGATAAAGAATTAAGAAATAAATGAAGCATTTTATTCTTATTTTTAAAGTGTATACACAAACCTATCAACAAGTCACCAGTGCTAGTGTATCTCAAAGGTCAGATCTTGGACATCAGGTACTTTCAGTTCACTGGTAATATGGAAAAGCAGTATCAGACTGCACAGTTAGTATGCAAATCATTTAGTCTTCCTTTTCTCATTTCAGAATATTGCAGCAGCGGAAAGGGAACCATGCAAAGCTTTCCTTTTAAAGCAAAACTGGTTAAGACCTCAGAACCCATGCTAAATATAAACAAAAACAAAAGTACTTTACTCATACTTACTATGAGAGTCATTGTTAGCAACATAACGGAACAGGTAATGAAAACGTTCAAGGCTTCCAATACCTTGGTGTGAATATAGGTTATAGAATATAGAATATATACATATATATATATATATATATATATATATATATATATATATATAATATAGAATATAGAATATAATTTTCCTTAAACACCACGGCAACATTTCTACTAAAACTGATTAGTGTTAGGACAACTCATCTGATTAAAAGATTAACAGTTTCAAAAAAAAAAATAAAATAAAAAGGTGGCTTTGCTAAATGCTGGATCTCCTGGCAAAAAAGAAAAAAATATTGTCTTTAGAAACTTTCCTCCACTTGAAAGACAGTTTAAGTAGTGTCATGGATGCAGGGCTTAAAGGCTCAAAATTAATTTCACAAGTTTCATAATAAACATCCTTTCATTGTAGATCTAATTAGGATAGGTGGTGGTATTATTAAGTTTTACTAAAAAAAAAAAATTCCAAGAGTTAGAAGCAAAGAAATCCACTTAGGACTAGCCCTGGGATTCAGAAATAATTGAGATACGCCTAGTGCAGGTATATCTTGTAGTATGATGGGGCCTGGGGTTAATTAACAAGGTGGCAATTCTTAGTCCAGTCTGCTGCTAATTAAATGCACTGAAAATGAGAGGAGTCATGGTGAAGGAGGAAGTCCTGAAGTTGTGGCTAGGAGTGACATGATGAAAACAGATGAACATAGAGTGCACGTTCTTCAGCATGTACACATGTACTGCTTTGTGATAACACAGGAAAAGAGACAAGCCATATTAAAGGGCCTACTGCAATGTTTGAATCTGCCTTTGGACCACAGTTATTTTCATCATCACCATCATCATCAATCCCTTTTTCTCATCTTCTACATAGGGTCAAGGTGTCATGTCAACTATCGCTGTCTGTCTTGATTCAATACTGCTATCCTACCTTCTTTGACAGTCATGCTTGACTGTCACAGGTCTTATCTCAGACAATCAATCCATCTCTTTTCTGGATGCCCTTGTTTCCTCTTGTCCACTCCAAATTCTCTTCTCCAGACTGTCTTCTGCTTTTCTTCACATGTGCCCAAACTACCACAATCTGTTATCTTTGACCTTCTCTGCAACTGGAGCTAATTTGGCTTCTGCTGTAAAGTGCTTATTTCTTCATCTTTCCCACTGTGTCCATTTTACCACCACTTCTGGCACTTCATCTCCATTGCCTCTAGCTTCCTCAGCTGCATGTCACACCACTGTTTTGCACACCTTACTTTTCAGCTTATTTGAGTATCAACAGGAAACATTCTTCCTCTGTCTCACCCAACATCTTTATCATATCTTCAGTGACCTCATCTGAGCTTGCTGCTTTCCCTAACTTCATTTTCCTTAATGCTGTTCTCACTTCTTATTTCACTGTAGGTTGTGTCTTGGGCAGTACACCTTCTGTTGTTTTTTTTTTTTATTCAGAAGCTGCTGAAAGTATTAATTTCACCTGCCTTTTGATTTCCTGTGGGCTGGTGAGCAAGTTGTTACTGGCATCCCTTATGAAGGGTATCTGATTATTTTCTTTATCTTTCTGTCTTTGCCTTACAGTCTGGTAGTTTATTTGTGGCATTTATTGACTCACTTTCCAGAAGCTGTTAGAATGCCTCTGATACTTTGTTCTTTGCAATTGTAACTCCTCTCTTACAGGGGTGTAGCTAGGATTTTCAAATTTGTACTCACAGTTCTCAAACTGCTACCCTCCTCCCCAGCCAAGCTACGGCCATTCTCGTAATTCACGGTTCGCTCTTTTAGTGTCGATGAAG
This sequence comes from Protopterus annectens, assembly GCF_019279795.1. NCBI lineage: Eukaryota > Metazoa > Chordata > Ceratodontiformes > Protopteridae > Protopterus > Protopterus annectens. The sequence continues at coordinate 1,775,792,857 of NC_056735.1, read as the reverse complement.
AGGCATTTGCTGTAATGCCTCTTCAGTAATATAATATAAATTCACTCAAACTCGGTTCCTTGAATTGAAAATTAACCTGAAATGTCAGTTCTTTGAAAAATGCAGCATGGTAGTTGGGGTAGAGAATTTACGCTTTTGTTTTCTGTAACTAAGGTACAGGTTTTGAACTTGAGTAAATTACTAACCACCTGCTACCCCTAACTAGGATGCTTCATTCACACACACACACCTACCTACCTCTTAGTGCAAGAAATATGGACAAAGCCTAAAATAAACAGGGACAGATATTAAGTAATGCTCTCGTGAACTTAGAAAGTTGCTAGAATAACAGGATTTGTGCTAGTATGAGAAAGTTGCTAGAATAACAGGATTTGTGCTAGTATAAATTTTTCTAAAGGACATGAAGTCTGAAACTCAAATGTCTGTCATTATTTAGCAACTTCAGCCTTCAAATGATTTTCTAGAAAATCACAAAATTTATGAGCAACAGACAAAAAATATGGGGCAAAAATCTGGACATTCTGCAAAATTTGGATAGTTGAAAGGTATGCTACCTACCTACCTCACACACACACATGCACACATGCACACACACACACACACACACACACACACACACACACACACACACACACACACACACACACACACACACACACACACACACACCTCTCAACCTCTTAGAGCAACAAACTCATAAATAAAACTGAGGCAAAGGCCCAAAAATAAGGACATTTTTTTAAATATTGCTCTTATAAACTTAGAAAGATAATATAATAGTAGTTGGTCTTGCATTAGTGTGAATTTTCTGAAAGGTATGAAATCTGAAACTCAAATGTCTGCCATTATTTTCCAACTTCAGTCTTTAACAATTTGCCACTAATTTGCCAGAAAACTGCAATTTTATGAAAAACAGACCAAAAATGTGATGCAAAAATATAAAATTGCCAGACAATACAGCTGGGAACCTGTCAAAGAAGGGACATCATTTTAATATGAGCGCAGTTAACTTAGAGCAGCTGACAAAATTAGAGAATCTACATGCATTTCTGAAATAAAAGTAACGTATAACTCTGATCATTACAGTTATTTATAAAAGTAAAGTAAACCCTCCACGTTTTCTTCCAAAATTGCTATTTTGCGGAGAGATTATTAGGGGGAGAGCAACATTTTGAGCCAAAATTGGGGACAGTTGAGAGGTTTGGATATTCCTAATTCTATAAAGCGATTTATTTGCACATACCTCTCAACCTCTTAATGCAGGAAATCTGGACAAGGCCAAATATATTGGGGGAACATACAAACAGTACTAAAAATTGACCTTGTATAAACTTAAGACAGTTGCTAGAATGCAATGCTAGGTCTTGCTTTAGCATGCATTTTTCTGAAGATTATGACGTCTGAAACTTAACGTTGGTCATTATTTAGTGACTTCATTCCTAAATGATTTGCCAGAAAAAGTTTTATTTTGCATTTTACAGCATGAACACCAATAAATATCTGCAAAACAAAGCAATGCAGTCTCACAATGAAACTAGACTTAGCATTAAAACTCCTCTGCCCTTGAAAGTCACATTCATTGAAACAGCATTGAAACCCACATTCAAAGAAAATACATTTTGCCAGTGGCAGATAAAGATTAACTTTGGGCTGTTTTCAAATCATAAGCCCCTTGCATATGAAACATACACATGCTCTTTGATACACCTTCCATCATAAAAGTCTACTCAAACTTCTACAGTCCACCAGTATCAGTAAATATGCACAATCTCTGAACTAGTAAAAGCCATCTACATAATTCCACATTAGAGGAATCTGTAACTAATGAAGAGGCTGCTGCTAGCAAACAACTTTATATTTCATGGTTTCATCTACAAATAATGTGCCTGTTGCCCTTGAGGAATAAATTGCCTATGTTGCATTAAAAACAATGATACGCTAGTAATATTGCAATAGGGAATGGATGGCAAACTGATAACAGGTTAATGGTTACTACTAGATATCTTCGCCAAAACAGAATACAGCATCCACCCCCCTTTACAACACAGTACACTATCAGCAATGCATCTACCTACTGTTGGGAGAAGAACCCACAGCCTTCTGCATCAAAAGCAAGTACACCACCTGTTGTGCTATTAACAGTACAAGCAAACTCCATATAAGCAGCACTAAACTTAAGTTCCTCTGCAGCTCTCAGCTCCTTGTAAAATGTTGACACTCAACTGTATCTCTGAACTTTGCAGCACAAGAAATCTGGACAAAGCCAACATTTATTGGTGGGTGGGTGGGGGGGGGGGGGAGACAAAAGCCCCGAAAACAGGGACACATTTTAAACATTGCTTGTATAATTTTGAAAAGTTGCTAGAATAAAATGGTGTGTTATTACCATGCATGTCTTGAACCCCGAACCATATGTACTATAGTCAGTGCAACATACCACTATGCTAAATCAGCAGTTTGAAAAACAGGAAGACAAATTTAATGGCTATCAATTAGATAGCTCTCAATCTCTTAGCACAAAAAACCTGGACAAACAAAGCCAATAATGAGGGAATACAAATTCAGTTCTCACTTCACACCTTAGCACAAAAAACCAGGACAAACATCAAAAACAATAATGGGAGAAATACAACTTCAGTTCTCACTATAGCTCACAACCATTAGAAAAGCAAAAGTGAGCAAAGTTCAGAAATGGTGGTGGTTAGGGACTTTAGGCTGTTCTTACCCTGAAGCAAAGGTCCATGGTTTGAGCCTGAACACCTATAGACAGCAGGTGTATTACATGGGGACATTTACACACACACACACACACACACACACACACACACACACACACACACACACACACACTGCAACAAGTTGCCAGCTCACGCACCTCTTCCAATAATCCATTTGTGAATGCTTTAAATATGTCTGCTTTTTTCTTTTCAAAAAAGCTACCCCCTTCTAAAAAAGTTGTACTGAAATCAGTACAGTACGTATGCCTCCTGACGCCCCTGCTCTCTTAGCCTCATAGTTCACCAACCAGTATTTTTTCTTAGACTAGTTTGCCTTTTCTACCTCCCATGTTTTCCTGCACTTCTTCTTTCTTTTGATGACTTCCTTGACTTCTACATTCCACCACCAGCTTTATTTATATACCTTATTTTCATACCTGCATAGCAACCATCTAATCAAGGTCAATTAGGGAACAGAGGTATAACATATCTAGGCTTGTAAAGGCCCTAGGGCCATTAGGCTAGTAAACTTCTATGAACCTATGGCCTGGCTGCATATCTATTCTGTAGTCTTCACACATGCTGATTTGTGGCACTGCCATTCTTCTTCAACTCCATTCTTCTATTTCCTTTTCTTCCTGAGGTGCTAGAACCCTGAGTAATTCTTTCAACTCTTGTGCCTTCTCTTAAGACAACTTCCAGGTTTTCATAGGTTCATAGGTGTGTACTAGGCTAATGGCCCTGGAGTCTTTACAAGCCTAGCCCATAGGATTACCCTGGCATCATACCAACTGACCTTAGTTTCCAGTGCCTCTGTTTTAGTAGAGCCACTGGAGTGATCCCCTGGGGTGAATTTTCTATTTCCCATCCACTCATCAAGATTTCTGTTGAAGAGGGCCAGTGAGGTGCTCTGTTTGACATGTATGGGAAGTCTATTCCATAACATGGACAGTCTCTAGGTTATGAACCTGTCCCTCAGGCACACTCTGTTGATTGCGGTAATGAGGTTGAGGTCTCTGGAATGTGTGGTGCTGAGGGATTGAGATTTCTTTAGATGTAGCATTTCTAACAGAGCTGTGTTAGACATGGCTTTGTAAGTTAAGCAGAGATCGCCTCTAAGTAGGCGATATGAGACAGAGAATAGTTGGAGATTTTTGAGTCTATCCATATAGAACAAGTGTTTAAGGCTAGGATCCTCTTTGTGAGGTACTTTTGTGGCCTCTCCAGTTGTTGCAGGTGTCTAGTGAGGTACATCCCAAATGGGGCATTGTACTCGATGATTGGCCTAATGAGGGAAGAGTAGAGGGAGACAATGACCTCTTTCTTCCTGGATGCAAAACCCTTAATAATGAGATGTGCCACATAGAAGGACTTTCTGACCACAGTGGCAGTGTGGTGGTCAAAAGAGAGGTTGCTGTCAACCTGTGTTCCCAGATCTCTTATAAGGCCTTCTTTGTTCAGTGGACTACCATTGATGTGGTAATTCATGGGAATTGGGTTTTTCCCAAAGGCGATGATGACACATTTTTTGGCACTGAGCTTAAGGCCATGGTTCTGACACCAGCTGTTGGTCTTAGTGAGTCCTTTCTGAAGGTTGTCAGCATCACATAGGGAGTTAATAATGGCTCCCAAATTGCAATCATCTGCAAATTTTGTCAGCCAGAGTCTCTTTGTGTTTGTCTGGACTTCTGAGAAGTAGATACCAAGCAGGAGAGGACCCAGGACTGATCCATGTGGGACTCCACTCGTGACTGGTCGGAAGTCTGACTTAGAGTCAGCTGCTTTCACATTGGGGGTTCTATCTGTGAGGCAGTTTGCAACCCACCTAGTGATATAGGGGTTGATGCCTAGCTTAGAGAGTTTTTCTATGATTCCTGAGTGGGGAATGGTATCAAAGGCTTTGGCCAGATCAAGGAAGGCTGATTGAACCACCTTGCCTTCATCCACAGCTCTGGTGACTGACTTAAAGAAGTCGACCAAGTTGAGCAGTCATGATCTACACTTCACAAAACCAAACTGTGTGGGATCCAGAGTTTGGAGAGTCCCTATAGCCTTGTTTATTAGGTCCATGATGATGCGTTCCATAGCTTTGCATATCAGACTTGTCAGGCTAATGGGGCAATAGTTCCCAGGATCTGTAGTCACTCTTCGTTTGTGGAGAGAGATGACTATAACAGTGTGCCATTTGGTAGGGCCAAAGCCTGAGGTGAGGCTGTGATTGAACAGGGATCACAGGTGAAGTGCCAATTCACTCTGTAGTTCATGTAGAACACAGCCAGGGATATTGCCAGGTCCCATAGAAGCTGTATTCTTGGCCTTGGACAGTGCTGTTTTAACCTGTGCAGCAGTAATACTAGGTGCCTGGCAATCTTTTGGTATTGTGATTGGTCCTTTGGTGGGGGGAGAGAGGGGTAAATTTGGCACTGAATCTGTTGGCCAGTATATTGGCAATATCTGTTGGCTCGGTACAGGAGGTACCATTGTGCAGTAGCTCACAGCAAATCTGGGTATTGCCGTGGAGATTCTTTACATAACTTTACAAGGCCTTGTGTTTGTCTTTACTATCTGCTGCAATTCTGTTTTCGTAGCTAGCTTTAAAGGATTTGATGAGGGATCTCAACTTTTTGTTGAGGCTGATAGGGGAGTTTTTCCAGTATTCGGACTTCACCTTATTCCACATCAACTTCCTCCTTCTGTTGTAGAGGTTGTTTATGACAGGATATCACCAGATTGGCTTCCTTTTTTTGGAGAGCGTCTTGCTTCTATTGGGTATGGTGAGATCCATGCATTTGTGTACATGTTCATACAGTGCATTGGTGTATGATTTGACAGTCATGCAACTATTCTCCATTTGCATAGGTGGCTTGAAGTTAGCCACCTCTGTTTTTAGGGGCCCAAAGTTAGCTTTGGAGAAGGTTTTCATGGTGGTTACCTTTGCGGGGGTGGGGTGAGAGAGATGTGGATTTCCAAGGTGATTAGTTTGTGGTCGGATCTAACCAGGGAGGAATTGACTATTGGTGTAGAGCAACAGTCTCCCATGTTAGTAATGACCAGGTCAAGGATGCTGCTACCTCTAGTGGAGGTAAGAAGGAGCTGGTCCAGGGCATTGGAATTAATGAATTCCAGGAAACACTGACCAAGTGTACTGGTACATGAGTAGTTTTCCCAGTTAATGGAGTGGTAGTTGAAGTTGCCCAGTATGAGAGTGTTATGTTGGACCCTAATATTCTCCAGGGTGCTTAGGAAAGTGGAGTGAGTGTCTTGGAACATGGTTGCTGACCTATAGCAGGCTATGACCTGAATCGCTGTCTTATCCAATGTCAGTTACACCTGAAGTATCTATGATGTATTATGTTGGGCTACCAGTCTGGAGGTGTGCACATCCTTTATGAATATGGAAACACAACCGCCTTTGGAGCTTTGGTCCAAGTCCTGGGACCGAAAGGTGTGGAAGGAGTTATAGCCTGGTAGTGCAGGGGTGGTTTTTGCTGCCTTTAACCAGGTCTCTGTTACAGTACAAATGTCAATGTTCTCCATTTAAAGGAGTGCTTTGAGTGATTGCATTTTGAGATTTAGACTTCTATGATTGAGCAGCATGACCCTCAGATTGCATTTGTTTGTAGCTGTTACGGTGGTAATTTGGTCTTTGTATACCACATAAAAAAAGGCACTGTAGGGGTGGCAAGATCCTTGGGCAGTATCCGGAAGCCCAGGGGTGATAGATGCAGCCTAGTCTCTGTTAACCTTAGAGCCCTGTCTGACCACTGTTTGCAATTGATTGTGGCAACCAGTAGTTTATGCTGTTGGCCAACTGTTTCACTTAGGATGACTTTACAATGACTGATTTTACCTCAGTTTTCTTTTCTTACTAGAGGAAGTCTACCTTAGTTGCATGTTGACCACTCTTGTATGTGATCTTGTGATTGTCTCACCACCATCAAGCCATTTGCCACATAGATGTCTAGAACTGCCTCTCCTACTTTATTCTTGTTGCCCCAGCCATGTGGACCAAGGCAGTTCTCATGTCCTGTTCTGTCTGTCTCGATATGTGCATTCAGGTCACCCATTGTCAACATCAATTCATGTTGTCAAACTTAATTTAGTAGGTCCTGCAACTGCTGTCTGAATGCACTCTTTTCCTCACTATCGCAACCCTGCTGTTGGGCATAGGCTGAGATTATGAATAATGCCCTGTCTTTATGCTGGAGTCTGATTGCCATAGGTCTGTCACTAATTCTGATGATATCATCACTGTCTTCTGAAGTTTCTTTCTCACTGCAATTCCCACACCATTTCTAGTTTGTCTTCTTTTTGTGTACTAAGCTCTGGACCACAACCAAGTGGCTTTGCTGCACTGACCTTCCATATTGTCTCCTGGGTGCAGAGGATGTCCATCCATCTCCTCATCATCATGACATCTACTTCCAAACAGCATCCTGTCAGTGAATCTACACTGATTGTAGCAATTCTTAGTTCATGTTTGTCAGGATGACTGGGCTAACATACAGCTTTCACTCAACAGAGCTATCCCAGGTAACCCAAGCTAGGCAAATGGACACCGTCCAGCCAGTAGCTTATTCACCCAAGGCTGCAAGGTACTAAATACAATCATGACCTCTGGCCAATACCTGTATGGAATTTGTATGTTCTTCCTGGGTGTTTGAGAGGTTTCTACCACCTCCCAAAAGTATGCTGAGCATTTCCACCTCAAACACACCCAGGAATGGAGCTGTGGGCAGCAGCACAGACTCTAGATGGTGCCCTATAGGGGGAATGGCTGTACAGACCAACCCCTTTGGACATCATCTGTTGTGCCAGTATCCTCAGAACAGGAGAACACAGATCACAGACTGAGTTCCATGCCAGGGTTAGCTACTCGACTGTGTAAAAAGTTAAGGCATGTAAGTAGGTGTATAGGACAGTAGAAAAAAAGTGGCAAGCAAGCAAAGGAACATACACAAGACAAATTGGGAAGGCAAAATGGGAAGAAGGGGTATTTAATATATAGTTGGGGCAGATGTTGGGAGGGGACTACAGACTACTGAACATGGTACTTAATGCAAGCATCATGGCATGAGTCTGACTTTTGCAAGACTGCAGCTGAAATTGTAGTACATGACATCAGCAGGCTGTGTGTGAGATAAGATGTTGGCAGGCCTGCATAGGCTCATAGCTTCATAGGTTCATAAAAGGCTACTACCATAATGGCCCTAAGTTCATAGGTTCATAGGAGGTTACTAGGCTAATGGCCCTAAGGCTTTTTCAACCCTATCCAAGTTGTACCATTGTTCCATTCTAGACCAATATATGTAGCCCATATTTGTGAATCCATGATTAGTACTGGTTGCACATGTCTAAGAGTGACATAGGTGAAACCCCCATGGTAAATGTATGATTTCCTATCCAGTTGTCCAAGTTACACTTAAAAAGGATCATCAAGAAACTCAGTTTCATGTGAATTAGGAGTTTGTTCCATAGGAGTGGCAATCTCTGGAAGACCTAGCTGTCTCTCCAGCATGTCCTGCTGATATTGCAGGCTAGGTTAAGGTCCCTACAGTGAATGAGTCTTGTCCAATTTGATTTGTGGAGGTGCAGCATTTCCATTAACCCAGGGTTTGAGACTGGTCTGTAGGCCAGGCACAATTCGCCTCTCTGTAGTCTATACTATACAGAGTACAGTGACAGGGCCTTCAGTTTGTCCATGTAGGTCATGTATTGAAGTCCCTGGATTTTCTTGGTGAGAAACCTTTTAGATACCTCCAGCTGTTGCAGATTCATGCAGAAGGGAGACTTGTACTCTATTATTTGCCTGATGAAGGACGAGTACAGTGAATTCATAACATCTTTAGTCTTGGATGCAATGCCCTTACTTATGAGTTATGCAGCATAAAATGCCTTCCTTAACACTGTGAACACATGATGATCAAAACTGATGTTGCTATCAAACTGAATTCCCAAATCTCTCACCACTGGGTTGGAACTTAGGTGGTATCATTAATAGTGTAATTTGCAAGGACCTCTCCTTTGCTGAAAGGGATAATAGTACATGTTTTATGGATTAAGTTTAAGTCTGTGGCTTTGCTAACAATCATTTATGTATGTCATCCCATTTTGTAGTATGCAATAAGACAGTTAAAGGATATAACCAAAACATGATACAGGGTTTGAGAAAATAAATATTTAATACCATGTAAAACCAATATAGAAAAGGTAAGCTCTTTCACAATACATGTATTGCTTCATCAAACCATTCCACAATCAAACTAGTGACTTCTTTTTACTTCCAAAAAGTAGATCAATGAGCAAAATTTATAATTGTAAGCTCTTTCACAATATGTATATTGCTTCATCAAACCATTCCACAATCAAACTAGTGGCTTCTTTTTACCACCAAGAAGTAGATTAATGAACCAATCAAATTCATCATTGCATTAAACAATGATATAATTATATAATTAGTTGATCAGCCTACTCTTCGTGTCCTAAAATCTTATTTATATATAAATATTAATATTATTGTTCATATATAAACTATATGCAAAAACATAAAGGAAACAGAAAACCCTGTTACAGGAACACATACCTTCATAGGCAAAGTATGCACCATCGGCAAATTTTTCATAATGTAATAGAAGGTAATAAAAGGGCAGGTGATGCGAGCCTCCAGGCTTAATGGATGTGATCATAATTTTCAAAGGGAGATCAATAATTTGACTGAAGGCTAGACTTAAAGAAAAGGGCTACAAAGCATTGAAGATTGATGCAACTATTGAACAAGTTATACCTTTATGCACAAGTGTAGCAAGACCCTATTTTTCCCCAGAGGGTAGTGAAGCCAAAAGAAGGGAGAAAGATATACCTTCTAATAAATACTTTTGGCATGCTGATCTTTTATAGTAACAATGTTGATGTTATAACAAACATCATTAGGAAGCACTGGCCCATGTTAACCACTGATCCAGCTGTAAAAGAACTGATTGGAGAAACACCAACATTTTGATTTAAGAACAAGAAAAATATTAAGAGTATGATATGCTATCACAGAGACATTGTCATTGCTCCAAGCTGTACACATATAGTTATGAAATCTTGTCAGTTATGTAATTATTGTGCTCATATGAACGGTGCAACTAAGTTTATACATCCGGACACTGGTCCATCTTTCAGGGTTAAGGGGTCAGCATATTGTAATACACTGCATGAGGTCTACCTTGCATCTTTCCAGTTATGCAGTTCATTCTAACTTAGCAAAATGGATAGACCACTTACTGACTGTATCAGAGACCATTTGTATAATATAAGGACAGTTTTTTGAACAATGCACTATCTAAACATGTCATAGATAACAATAGAACACATACCTTCAAGTTTATGTTTTTAGAGGTCATTTTGGAAAGTTTATGGAAAGGTGATATTAGGAATAATACGGAAATCACTGATGCCAGATGGATCATTAATTTACAAGCTCATAGATGGAAAGGCTTGAATGGTAAAATGCCTCTTAAGCCATTTTTAAAAGCAAGAGGGTTACATTATTAGATATACTTTTTGATATGTTCTTAATATATATTTGATATATTTTATGTGAATGTATTTGTTGTAGACTTTTATGTTTTTACATATATTTTATATATAAATAAGATTTTAGGACATGAAGAGTAGGTATCAACTAATTATATAATTATATAATTGTTTAATGCAATGATGAATTTGATTTGTTCATTAATCTACATTTTGGAGGTAAAAGGAAGATACTAGTTTGATTGTGGAATGGTCTGATGAAGCAATGCATGTATTGTGAAAGGGCTTACCTTTTCTGTATTGGTTTTATATGGTATTAAAGTTTTCTTTTCTTAAACCCTGGATCATGGTTCGTGTACACCCTTTAACTTTCTTATGGAATTTTTCATTTTGGGTGAACCATTTATCTTTGGAGCCACAGTTCAACTGGTATTATTTTGCCATTTTGTCGTATGTTGACATCGTTTGGTGATTCAGTGATTGCACACAGTTTGCAGTCATCAGCATACTTGCTGAGCCACAGGCCATCTGTTATTGACTGAATTTCTGAGAAATAGATTCCAAACAGTAGGAGGCCCAGCACAGACCCTTGTGGAGCACCACTGGTAACAGGTCTGCTGGTAGAGGTGCAGTCCCCGACTATGACTGTATGCATTCTGTTGGTTAGCCAGATGGCATCTAATGACATATGGGTTAATTCCCAGGTGGGTGAGTTTCTCAATGATCCCTGAGTGGGGGGTTATGTCAAAGCCCTTGGCCAAGTCAAGAGATGCAGTATGTACTGATTTGCCTTCATCCAGGTCTTTGGTGACACTCTTGAAGAATCCCACAAGGGTTAACAGGCATTATCTACCCTTAACAAAGCCAAACTGGTCAGGTCAAGAGTTTGAAGGTCACCAATGTCCTTGTTGATAAGGTCCAAGATGATTCTCTCCATGGCCTTAGAGACAAGGCTGGTCAAGCTTATGAGTCTATAGTTCCCTAGGTTGTTTGTTGAGGGATCACCTCTGTGCAAGCAGATTACAGTTGCTTTCTTCCACTTTGCTGGGACAAAGCTAGTACTGTGGTTGAAGAAATTACCCAGTGGTCCTGATAACTCTTGCTTTACACCATTTAGTAAGCAGCCTGGGATGTTATCTGGTCCCACAGAGGCTGTATTTTTGGCATTTAAGAGTGTGGTTATGACCTGTTCTTTGGAGATAATAGGTAGATAACTGGTGACAGTTATGCTTTGGGGTATGATTGTTGGAGACAGGGGTGTACAATTTTTGCCAAACCTGCCTGCTAACTGGTTGGCGATGTTCTCAGTTTCAGTATGAATGATACCATCCACTATGAATTCAGTGCAAAGCTGGGCTTTCCCTTTTACACTGCAGACATAGCTAAGGAATGCCTTGTGATTATCCTTAGCTATTGATGCTAATTCAGTTTTGTAATTAGTTTTAGAGGACTTCACAAGATGTCTCATTTGCTTGTTCAAGCTATGGAGGGTATTCTTCGGCTGAGACTGTTTTCTCTAATTGCTGGACATCACTTTCTTTCTCTTGTTGTATAATCTATTAATGCTAGATGTCCACCAGGTGGCTTGTTTTTTACATGAGCAAGTTTTTGTCTGTTCTGGTATGGCTAAGTCTATTAGGCTTGCCACCCCTCCGTTTTTTTTCCAGACTATCAGGAAATCAAACTGATTCTCCGGTAGTCCGGAAAACACTGTACAAACTCCTGTATTCTGTTTCAAAAAGGAAACAGAATATCGGAGTTTGTAAATCGGCTGATTTACTATGCTTTTTTTTACAGAAAAGCATAGTAAATAAGCCAAAAGCAGGTGGCGGGAACAAAAAAAGAGGGCATTCCCGTCGAGTGATGCTGTCGTTACATCCCAAAATAGGCGGTATGTTGGCGGGAGAGGGGGTTGGGGTGGGCGGGGTTACTGGTGACGCGAGGGGCGTGGCTTTGCTCCGGTTTTAGCCGTGAAGGAAGGTGGCAACCCTAAAGTCTATACATTTGTAAATGTGTTTATACAGGGCATTTGTGTGCACTTTCATATAGGAGTCTTTACTGTCAGTAGTGGCAGGAGGTTTGAAACTATGTTTGCCATCACTTAGGAGGCTGTAGTTTGCTTTAGAGAAACTTTTCAACCTTTTGGATCCTGAGGGGTTCCATGTACAATTGTTACATTGAAAGTGACTGATTTATGGTCAGACCTTACCAGGGAGGGTTCAGCAAATTTTCATTCATTGAATATTTTACCCGGGAAACAGAGTTGGTTGGCCAGCATTAAGTAATTTGTCCTTTTCCCCACTGCGATCTTGGAGTTGGTAGGGTGGGAATGGTTTGATATACTGCGGTACGTGTTTCAGTATGCATGTTGACCCACTGTCTCTTTTCCCTGGGTATAATATTGCTGAAGTGAATATTCAATGTTTTAAGTTTGATGACCAGAGGTTAAATGGATTTCTCATTCCATGACTGAACATAGATCCTGGGGAGGTAATACCTTGGCCAGTTACCAAAAAGCAAGAGGTGACAGATGAAGAACATCACTGGCTACACAGTATGCTCTGTCGACCATATAATCCCAGTCTGACAAATACTGGATCCCCTGGATTGACATCAGTATCCAAGCCAATTGTTGAAGGTGATAATTCTTTTGCTTGTAGTGAGGCATCATCCTGGGTGAAGGTAGAATGCTGCTTAGGGCTATGGACATACCTGTCTGTGACACATAATCTGAGAGCTCAGCCATATATCTCTTCATATAGTCCAGAGAGGTATGTCTCAAGTCATTCAGAGGTATAACTGTGCTTGTTTATAAGAGACGTGAGTGCATGCTTGACTTTGTGGATCCTGGGACCTGACCGGCAGCTGACTGTGACTTTTTACTTGTACAACCTGGTGAGATGGGCATCTGTGTGTCTCACTATGGATTCACCTATGAACAAAACTTTGGTTTCAGGTGTTTTGCCTCAAGGGCTTAATAGGTGACACTCTGATACATTTGTTTGTATGTGTAGTGGATTCCGTTGGGACTGCAATGTGTGCAGAAGGTTTGCATATGCGAGGTCTCTGCTCTTTTGGTAAGCTTCTAATGAGTACCTCTGCGTATGTGAGTTTATGTGCTGTGCACTTGGTTTGTTGAGGAAGTGAAGTGTGTGTGCTGATAACCTGTTTGATATTTGGTTTGTTGTTACCTGAGAGAGAGAGAGAGCATTTATTCAAGATTCATTGTTGCATCTCATACATATTGTATTTGTAAGTTTTAGGAGTACATGGTTGACAGTATATATGAGGAAATCGAAGCCTAGCTGTGTAAAAACACAACTACTCATTAAGCTTATTTAGATGGTCATTGTTAGCAGAGGGATTTTGTGAGCAGCAATAACTGGGCCAGTCTATGAGGGACATAGGTGCCACCTCAGAGATGGCTTTACAATCATCCAACCAGTAGTGAAGGTTGCTGTTGAACAGGATCATTGAGGAGCACTGCTTCATACGCAGTGAGGCCCTCTTACAGATGAGTGTGAGTTGCTGGGGGCTATATCTGTCTCACCAGCATGTTCTGTTTATGTCATGGGCTAGTTTGAGAACCCTGGGCCAAGTTATTCCTGTCCCGTTTGATTTGAAGATGTCTAGTAGGGCAAGGTCTGAGACTTCTCTGTAGGTCAGGCATACGTCACCTCTCAACAGCCTGCAGGATACTGAGTACAGTGACAGATCTTGTAGTCTTTCCATGTTTGTGATGTTTGGAAAAACTGTCTTCTCCCACTCACAAACCTCTATTTTTTTCTCCACTTGTTGCAGTTGTCTGGTGAGGTACAGACAGAAGGGATCCTTATACTTAATAAGGGTGGAATACAACAGAGCTATGACTTTCCTGGTCTTGGATGCTTTGTCCATATGTATGAGGTGCACAATGTGGAATGTGTGTTTCAGCACTATGGACACATAGTGATGAAATTGCAGATTGCCATGAACATGTGCTCACAAGTCTCACAATACTGTGTTTGAGCTGAGGGGGGTGCTATGTATAACATAATTAGCAGGGGTATTTCATTGCCAAAGTGGACAATGAAGCACGTTTGCTGTAAGGTTCAGTCTGTAAGTTTGGCACTAATAATTTGTCTCTGTTAGCCCCTTCTGTAATATGTTACCATCATTGGGGGAATCTATATGAGTGCATCCAATTAACAGTCATCTGCAAATGTGCTAAACCCACAGGCCATCTACCACTGCCTGTGCTTCAGGGAAATAGTTTCCACACATTTGAGGGCCCGACACAGATCCTTGGGGTATTCCATTTGTAAGTGTCTAGTGGGAGGGTTGCAGTTCCCGACTTTGAGTACTGCATGGCTTAATTCCCAAATGTGACATTTTTACTATGAGATATGAATGGGTGATATTGTCAAAGTCCTTGGATAAGTGAACATAGGCAGTATTTCCTGCTATCTGTCATCCAGGTCTTTGGGGTCAGTATCAAAGAAGTCCATGAGGTTCAATAGCCAAGATCTATCCTTGACAAACCCAACATTGGTTGACTCAAGTGTGTTGAATGTCACCTATATTCCTGTGAATAAGGTCCATGCTCATCTCTTCGCTTACCTTGCAGATAAGGCTTGTTAGGCTTATGGTTCAGTAGTTAGTTCTGCATGATGCAAGACTGATGTGAATTACATATGGCACAATATTTGATATTACTTTCTGTAATGTAGGTGATATATGTGTAGAAAAAGTACTGAGACACCAGGATTGCAGTGCTAGGGGGGCAACACATGGTTGTATTGTAAATATGTGACATAGTGTGAGATATGGGTTTCATTTTTTAATGTTTCCACATGTAATGCCATGTCATACACAAGAAATGGACAATAAACATCAGTAATATGCAATAATATGTAGTATTCCATTGTGCAAGGTTAGCAAAGTGTATATGTATGCGAGATACACCTGCTGCACAGTGCATAGCACTGAGCAAATGCAAGAGGCATTGCTAAAGTCTGACAGTTAGTATTCAGTCTGTGAAATACACCTGCTACTTAACTGACTTTGTGGCAGCATGTGTTAATGCATTGATACTTTCCTTTTTGAGGACAGATTCTTTCCTCTCTCTCTTTTTTCCCCAGTGTTCCCACACTGCACTGTTTAGTGCAAACAGCAGAAACAGAAAAAATGAATGGCAGGTTTGACTATGTTTATCTGTTGTGTGCAAAGCACAGCAGTGTGCAAACTGGCCCCACAAGGAAACAGACAGGACCCAGACAGCCAAAAATAGAAACTGGTTGCATTCAATTAATATTATTGGGCATTGTGCAAAACCAGTAAACAGTGTTGTGCGGCAGTTAACAGCGACACCTTAAGCATGAATGTTTTATATTATTACGCGTTGTCAAAATTTGTCTATGTCATCCATGTGAACCACATGATGGAATGTTGCACAGAACAGGAAGCTAGGCCTCCCCACAGGATCGACCTGACCCACTCTACTAGCCCCAGCACCAATGCCCAGAATGTCTGGGAGCCAACCTGATGGCACCACCTCTGCTGCCCCTGCACTACCTGCCCCCTCAAGTAGTTATGCCCTGAAGGATAATCCAGTGGTTCCTTCTGGGAGCAGTGGCAGAGGTGGTGAGTTTATCACTCATATTTAACTGCTAGAGATGGTGCATAGGATTGTGCGCTGTTGGTGCATGCCTATGCCGGCTGGTGGGGCTGCTCTTCCTCATTGTACATAAGATCAGGAGGAGGAGAAGGAAACGTATAGCACTACAGCTAGTGGTGGAGAGAGGGGGCAGTGATGACAGTCCAGTGGGTAAGGACTCAATTCTCACTGTCATTCAGCTTGATAACCATGAGTCCTGGATGTCCCCACATTCACCCCATCCATGGTGTCCACTGAACTCTTGTGTCTATCACTGTCCTTGTGTCTTGTCTTGTTTGTCTTGTCTGTCTGCAATTGCTCCTCACCTACCCAACTTACCAGACCCAGATATACCTACTTCCCTTCCGCTACATTCCTGTCACTCTCAAAAAGGGCACGTAGGTTCATAGGTAGGTACTAGGCTATTAGCCCAAGTGTCTAAGTAAGCCTAGCCAACAAGGTTCCCTGGCTTATGCCACCCAAGAAAGTTATTTTCCTGTGCCACTGTCGAGCAGAGCCACAGAAGTGATCCTCGGGGTGTATTTCCTATTTCCCATCCACTCATCAAGATTTTTCTTGAAGAGTTCTAATGAAGAACTTTGCTTGACATAGATAGGTAACTTGTTCCAGAGTACAGGAAGTCTCTGGGACAGGAATCTATCCCTGCACCATGTCCTATTTATTGTGGTGACAAGTTTAGGTCCCTAGAGCATGTAGCTCAGAGGGATTGGGAGTTCTTTCGGTATAGCATGTCCAACAGCTCTGGGTTTGACATAACTTTATATGTTAGGCAGAAATCACCTCGGAGGAGGCGATATGCTATGGCGTAAAGCTGGAGTTTTTTGAGATGGTCAGTGTAGGGCATCTGTTTGAGGCCAGTAATCCTCTTTGTGAGGTACTTCTGTGGCCTTTCCAGCTGCTGCAGTTGCCATGTGATGTCCCATACATAGCTCTCCATTTCACACATGTCTTCTTGACACACTTGATTCAGTCCAATTGGCTATACAACATGACTATGTTGTGGTCACTCCTCTTTCTGGAGGTGACAGTCCTAATTCAGATAATATTTTGCATATATTACCAGTTTTTACTGTTGAAGAAATGGATAGCTATGGTTCTTTCCACCTCCCTCTTGCACATTCTTGTATTGCTTTCCATTTTTTCTTCCCCCTACTTGCTCCCCATTTCACCACTGTCCTATCTTCCCCATTTATTTTCTTTAATGCATTATTGAGCAGTGGTGTCTATCACACACCAGTGTGCACCAATGGTAATACAAAAGTACTTAAAAGTGTTAGATTAAGTTTTATTCGAACCCAGTACCATCTGGCTCCAAAAAGGAATGCATCACTGTATTAACTGTATTAACACATGCCGCCACAGAGGAAGTTAAGTAGCAGGTATATTCCAGAGACTCAATACTGTCAGACTCACATTTGTGCACTGCTAAGCAGTACACAAACATGGTATCTTGCATGCGTATGCACTTTGGAAATATATATATTACTCTGTATTACTGCTGATTACTGTCCATTTCCTTTGTATAACATGAAATTACATGTAGAAACATTAGAAACTGAGGGCCCTATGTAACTATATGTCATATATTTAAAATACATCCATATGTTGGCACCCCCCAAGCACTACAACCCAGAGGTCTCAGTACTTTTTTCCACACATATATCAACCACACTACAAAATGTAATATAAAATGTTGTGTGCTATGCAATACACATCAATCTGGTAACATGCAGAACTAAAACTATTGACTCGTACACAGAAAAAGCCTTATCTGCAAGGCTACTGCAGTAATCAGCATGGACCAAATCCACAGGGACATAGGTGACCTTCAACACACTTTACCCTAGCCATTTTGGTTTTGCCAAGGGTAGATCTTACTTATTGACTCCTGTAGACTTCTTGGATACTGACCCGAAAATCCTGGATGAGGGATAACAAGAAATACTGGCTATGTTGAGTTATCCAAGACCTGTAACACTATCCCCCATTTATGTATTATAGTGAAGACCTCCCATCTGGGAATTAGGCCATACAGTATTAGATGTATATTCAACTGGCTTAATGACAGAACACGCACTCTCATAGTTTGGGACTGCACCTCCACCACTAGCCCACTCACCAGTGGAATACCTCAAGAATCTGTGCTGGGCTCTCAGCTGTTTGGGAAATACTTCCCTGAAGCTCACGCAACAGTAGATCACCTGTGGTTTACCAGATTTGCAGATGACTAACCGAACACATTCATATAGAGTGCCCCAGTGATGGTAAGATATTACAGTAGAGGCTGACACAGACTGATGATTGGTGACAAACTCACAGAATGAACTGGCACCCCACCTAAGTACCATGTTCAATTATAGTCTCACCTCAGGCTTTGTGCCTGCTGAATGGCGCACAGTGATAGCTATCCCATTCCACAAGGGGGGGGGCCACCACGGACCCTGGGAACTACCGTCCCATTAGCCTGATGAACCTGGTCTGCAAGGCCATGGAACGTATCATTATGGAACTTATAAACAAAGACAATGGTAATCTCCAAACTCTGGACCCCACCCAGTTTGGGTTTGTAAAAGGCAGATCATGTCTCCTAAACATGATAGACTTCTTTGAAGCAGTCACCAAAGCCGTAGACAAGTGTAAGGTGGTTCACACAGCCTATCTAGATCTTGCAAAGGCTTTCACCCCTCACTCTGGAATTATAGATAAACTCACTAAACTAGGTATAAATCCCTATGTCACAAGATCGGTTGTCAACTGGTTCACTGTCAGAACCCACACTGTGAAAGTAGCAAACTCCAAATCTGACTTCAGACCAGTGAGAAGTGGGGTATCACAGGGTTCAGTCCTAGGTCCTCTCCTGTTTGGTAGCTACTTCTCTGAAATACATGCTAACACAGAAGGTCTTTGTCTAATGATGTTTGCAGATGACTGCAAACTAGGAGCCATAATCGAAACTCCTAACGATGTGGACATCCTACAAAAGGGCCTCACTGAGACAAATGCCAGGTGTCAAAGCCATGGCCTCAAGCTCAGTGCCAAAAAGTGCATTGTCATCCCCTTTGGTAAAAACTCTGTACCCATGAACTACAACATAGGCAGTAGTATACTTAACACCGAAAGTGTGATAAGAGACCTTGGGACACAGGTGGACAGTAGTCTCTCCTTTGATAATCACAATGCCAAAGTAGTCAGGAAATCCTTCTACATGGCACACCTCGTTACAAAAGGTTTCTCATCCAGAAAAAAATATGTCATTGTTCCCCTCTACTCATCACTCATTAGACCCATTATAGAGTACAACACCCCTTTTGATATGTACCTCACAAGACATCTACAACAACTGGAAAGGCTGCAGAAATACCTCACAAAGAGGATTACCAGCCTCAAACAGATGCCCTATGCAGACTGTCTCAAAAAACTCCAGCTTTACTCCGTCGCACATCGCCTACTCAGGGGTGATCTCTGCCTAACCTACAAAGCTATGTCAAACCCAGAGCTGTTGGACATGCTCCACTTAAAGAAATCCCAATCCCTCCAAGATACACACTATAGGGACCTAAAACTTGTCACCATAATAATCAGAACATGCCAGAGGGATAGATTCCTGTCCCAGAGACTTCTCATACTCTGGAATAAACTACCTATCTATATCAAACAAAGCTCCTCATTAACACTCTTCAAGAAAAATCTTGATGATTGGATGGGAAATAGGAAATTCACCCCGGGGATCACTTCTGTGGCTCTGCTCGACAGTGGCACAGGAAAATAATTTTCTTGGGTGGAAAAAGCCAGGGTACCTTTTTGGCTGGGCTTGTATAGGCCCTAGGGCCGATAGCCTAGTACCTACCTATGAACCTATGAACCTATGAATGGACTGAACTTTAAGCATGCAATTACTCTTTGTCACCTTTGTCAGTTAAGTACCCCTGCTAATTATGATATAAATAGCACCACCCTATGCACAAACATAGAGTTGTAAGACTTGGGAACAGATGTTGATAGCAATCTCCACTTTCATCACTATGTGCCCATAGTGGTGACACATACAATGTGCATTGTGCACATCATACATATGGACATCACATCCAAGACCAGGGTAGTCATAGCACTGCTATACTCTATCCTTATCACACCAATAATATAGTACAATGCTCACATCTCTCTGTACCTCACCAGACACTTGCAGCAATTGGAGAGACCACAGGGTTGTGCCTAGGAGACTCTCAGGCCTACAAACATGACATACAGGGAAGGACTGACATATCTATCACTGTACTTGTTATCATGCAGGCTGCTTAGAGGTGACCTATGGCTGCCCAACAGAGCTGTCTCAGACCCCTGCCCTTCTGGAAATGATGGGCATCTGCAATTCAAATGGGATAACTAAAATTTGCCCCAGGGTTCTCAACCTAGCCTGTGACATAAACAGAACATGCTGAAGAGACAGATATATCCCACAGTGATTCACATTCCTATGTAATAGGCTGATTATAAAGTCAGCTCTGGGCTGGCACCTATGTCCCTCATGGACAGGGCCAGTTGGTGCTACTCACAAACATGCTCTGTTAAAAACAACCATCCAACTATGCTCAAAAAGGGTACTTGTGTTTTTTACACAGCTAGGCTTCTAAACACCCTAGTGCTATTAGGCTACTACCCTCATATGTACCTATGAAGCTATGTGCCTATTCAGGCCTCACAACCTGTTGTCACCCATATGGCCTGCTAATGTCATCTACTATTAGTTCACCTGCACTCTTGTATAAATTAGAATTGTGCCATGCCACTTGTATAATGTACTGTGTTCTTTAGTCTCTGTAGTTAGATAGGTAGGGGTTCTGTTTTGACTGCAGTTGACTTGGTGTGCCTTTGTGTGTGTGTGTGTGTGTGTGTGTGTGTGTGTGTGTGTGTGTGTGTGTGTGTGTGTGTGTGTGTGTGTGTGTGTCTACACAGCAGAGCAGACGTGTATCATGCAGTTACTTCTCCAATTACATGGATTGCCAGTATTTTGATACTTGCTTATGCCTACACATCCATTTCATACAGGCCTCCCATCGTCTTGTCTCCTACATGGCCTGCTGATGTCATCTACTGTAAGTTCATTGGCACTCCTATATAAATCAGACTTGAGCTGTGGCACTTGTGTTAACTACTGTAAAATGTAGCCTGTGTTCTTAGAAAAGGGTTTTATTCTCACTGCTGTCAAGTTTGTTTGCATGAGCTGCTGCTTGACAGTACAGAGAGCATTTTACACCAGTATGTGGGACACTGTTATCTTCTACTCAACAGACACTACTGATGTCATCAGCTATAGTGTTGTCTGACACCCTCCAAGTCAGATTTGAGCTGTGGCACATGAGTAAAGTACTGCTTTGTGTAGTCTGTGTTCTTAGATAGGTAGAGGTTCTATTCTCACTGCAGTCAAGTGTGTGTGTGAGTGAGATGTTGATTGACATTACAGAAAGCATTTTACACCAGCATGTGGGACACTGTTATCTTCTCCTCACCAGATACTGCTAATGTCATCAGCTATAAAGTGTTGTCTGACACACTCTAAGTCAGACTTGAGCTGTGGTTCTTATGTAAAGTACTGTGTTTTGTAGCCTGTGTACTTAGGGGTTCTAGTCTCATTGCAGTCAAGTGTATGCATGTGTGTGAGTTGTTGCTTGACATTACTGAGAGCTTTTTGCACCTACATGTGGGACACTGTCATATTCTTCTCAACAGACATGGCTGATGTCATTAGCTATATTACATTTTTGGATATGCAGTACTCCCACCAGGGAAGGCTCGGAGGCTGACCTGGGGGCCAGGCAGAAGTAACCTCATCCTATACAATAAAGTTTACAGTGACATGGCTTTTAATCTATCCACATACATCATGGGATGGTGTGTAGGCCCTGTGTTATCTTGCTGAGAAAGCCCTGTGGTTTCTTCAGGTCATGTGTCTGGTGAGGTACATGTAAAAAAAAGAGCATTATACTCTATTAGTGCTGTAATGACGTTTGACTACAGTGCTGTCACACAATCCTAAAATCACAATATGATGGCATGACGTATGATGTGCACAACATAGGCTTTCAATAGTAGTATGGACACTTTTGTGGTCAAAGTTCAGATTGCTCTCTGTGTTCCCAGTGCTTGCATCACTGGGTTTCTGCATAGCCAGACTGTTGTCATTGCTGTAATTAACATATAACTCCACTTTTCAGATGGACAGCATTACAAACACACACTTCTGCATTTATTTGTACATCACGTGCTTTTGTCACCATTCAGTTGTGTGTGTTAGCTCTTCCTGTACTACGTTATCAACATTGGTGGATTCAATGGTTGCACAAAACATGCAAGAATTAGCAAACATGGCAAGCCAGAGGCCATCTACTTTAGCTTGAACTGTCAAGAAATACAGTTCAAACAGTGAAGGGTCAGGCACAGATCCCTGGGGGTTGCCAATGGTGACACCTGTACTGGTACAGGTTGATTCACCAACTATCACATGATGTTTTCTGTCAGTAAGCTTATTGTTTACCCATCAACTGACGTAAAGTTTAATCCCCAGCTTGGGGTTTTCTCAATGATACCTGCATGTGCGATTGTGTCAAAACTCTAGGCCAGATCACAATAGGCCTACCTTTATCCAGGGGTATCACATGGAATAAATGTGCTGTGACAGCATCACAGATCATCTATGATGTGACCCAGCACATACACCTTCCTGATATGGTTGCATACACAGTTCAATACACCCTCCGCATGGTCTATGTTCCCATATAAGGGTGTACATCAACACCCATCCACCAGAGTTGGGGGGACAGAACTTGATGCATGGATGTACAGAGACAGCCTGACTCTCCTCGACTGTGAAGTAGACCAACATGTCATCATGGACCTCTTCTACATGTACACTAGTAATATTCCAGGTGTGTGCAACAGACCTGTGTGAGTTGTTACTGCTATATCAGGTCTGTTACATCTGAGAGATGCCCTCAAAGAGGTCATTGAGGGCATGCATAATGACAATAGTATCATATTGTGGAACTTGAACAGGTGAAGACATTTGACAAAACGTCACACTGGGGTATTCAATCAACATTGTCATATGTGGCCATAAACAGCTATATCACCAAATGGGTAGACCAGTGTATGACATATGTGGCATCTCACTATGTTGAAATGTGTGACATGACATATAACTCAGGTCCCGTGATCAGGTCTGTACATCAGGGGTGTTTGCTAGGCCCTTTCCTGCCCATTTGTTAAGTGATGGACATCAGAGATGACATGCACATGCTGTGTACAAACAGCTACCTGAAAGCCTACAGCTTGTGAGTAATCATTGACTCCAACTGTGATATTTGTATAATACAAACAGTATCAACACATACCAGAGACAGCTGCCATGACCATGACAACACCTGCATTGACGACACACATGGAGGGATTTGTTGAATCAGGACACAGACTCACCACCCAAGTATAATATGGGCATCACACCCTATAATCAGACCAATAGATATGTGACCTGTGTCCTTTGGTGGAGGGTGTTACCTCCACCAGCATGTGGTCACAGTGCTGACTACTCCCTTGAATGTAACACAAGTACTGGGTAAGTTAAGGACATGCACATCAGAGGTCACAATAACTTCATAGTTCCCAGCCTTCATCACACCAATAACTGTGTGCAATACACCCTTCTTCATCTACCTACCTACACATCTTCCAGTGATGTGTAACTGAAGTGTACCACCTTTGTCACAGTGCACTGTCACACAGATTACTGGCCATACCTAGGTATACTTTCTGGGAAATATATATAACTGTCTGATGGTGCAGAACACAAATAAGTTTATAGGTTCATAGATGTTTACTAGGCTAATGAACATAAGGGCCTTTTTAAGCCTAGCCATGCATCCCAAATCTCTAGCAAGTTCTGATACCCTTGATAAGTGTAATAAGGGTCTTGGGAGATGAAAAGTTAATAAGCAGGGGCCTAGAAGATGAATCATTTACAGGTTTCATGTGTCCATTAGAGACATAGGTGCCAAACCAGCGATGAATTTCCTATTACCCATCCAATTGTCCAAGTTGCACTTGAACTGGATTGGGGAGGAACTCTGCTTCACATGGATGGAAGCCTGTTCCAAAGATGAGGTAGTCTGTGTGATACATACCTGTCTCTCCAGCAGATTCTATTTATATTACAGGCAAGGTGTATGCCTTTAGAATGGGTAATTCTGTTGCTGTTTTTTTGTGGATATGCAGGAGGTCCATCAGAGGAGAGTCTGACAATGCCCTGTATGCCAGGTGTAGTTCTCCCCTCAAAAGCTTCTAGGAGACAGAATACAGGGATAGGACATTGAGGCAGTCTGCACAGGACATTTTACATACACCCTGTATTCTTTTAGTGAGGGACCTCTGTGGATGCTCCAGTTGTTGGATATGCCTGGCTTGGTACATACCACAGGGGGCATTGTACTCAGTGGTAGGTCTGATGAATGTCAAATACAGTGGAACAATGACTTTCTTGGACTTAGATGCCATACCTTTGGTTATAAGTTCTGCAACATAGAATGATTTCCTTACTACTACAGACACATGGGGGTCAAAGGCTAAATTACTGTCTATGTGTGTCCTTAAGTCCCTGAATACTGGGTCAACTCTAAGGGATGTATTGTCAATATGATAGCTACCAGGGTTGGATGACTTCCCAAAGGATACTATTATGCATTTCTTGGCATTTAGCATTACTCTATGGCTCTGACACATGTTGTTTGTCTGTGTCAGCACTTTCTGTGGAACATTTGTGTCAATGGTAGCAGTGCATGCAGCCTACCTCGATCTGGCCAAGGCCTTTGATACCATTCCTCACTTGGGAATTATTGATAAACTCATCAAACTAGGCATCGACCCCTATATCACTAGGTGGATTGCAAACTGGCTCACAGAAAGAACAGACAGTGTGAAAGTAGTAGACTCCAAGTCAGACTGCTGACCAGTCACTAGTGGAGTTCCACAGGGATCGGTCCTGGGTCCTCTTCTGTTCGGCACCTACTTCTATGAAATCCAGTCCAACAGAAAGGGACTCCGGCTGACCAGGTTTGCAGATGACTGCAAGCTGGGAGCCATTATTAACTTCCCAAGTGATGCAGACATCCTACTGAAAGGCCTCACTGAGACCAATGACTGGTGTCAAAACCATGGCTTTAAGTTTAATGTAAAAAAATGTGTCATCATCCCCTTTAGTAAAAACTCAGTTACTACTAATTACCACATTAATGGGAGCCTACTGAACACTGAATGTATTATAAGAGATCTGGGGATGTAGGTTGATGGCAACCTTTCCTTCAACCACCACATTGCCACTGTGGTCATAAAGTCCTTCTGTATGGCACATCTCATTACCAAGGGTTTTGCATCCAGGAAGAAAGAGGTCATCATCTCTCTGTACTCTTCCCTCATTAGACCAATCATTGAGTATAATGCCCCATTTGGCGTGTATTTCACTAGATACCTGCAACAGCTGGACAGGCCACAGAAGTACCTCACAAGAGGATCCTAGGCATTAAACACATGTCCTACATGGAAAGACTCAAAATACTCCAGCTATTCTCTGTCTCATATCACCTACTTAGGGACGATCTTTGCCTGATTTACAAAGCCATGTCTGACTCAGCTCTGTTAGAAATGCTACATCTAAAGAAATCCCAATCCCTCTGCACCACATGCTCCAGAGACATCAACCTCATTACCACAATCAACAGAACATGCTGGATGGACAGGTTCCTCACCCAGAGACTGCCCATGCCCTAGAATAGACTTCTCATACACTCATCTTGATGAGTGGATGAGTAATAAAAAGTTCACCCCGGGGATCAATCCAGTGGATCTACTTGATTGAGGCACCGGGAACTAACATCTGGTGGCATGATGCCAGGGCACCTCTATGGGCGAGGCTTGTAAAGGCTCCAGGGCCATTAGCCTAGTACACACCTATGAACCTATGTGGGATTCAATGACAGCTTGTAATTTGCAATTATCTGCAACTTTAGTCATCCAGAGAACATTGACATTGGCCTTGACTTCAAAAAAGTAAATGTCAAAAAGAAGCAGTCCAAGGACCAATCCCTGAGGTACTCCACTTGTGACTAACCTCTTTGTAGAGGTGGACTCCCAAATTCTAACTTCCTGGGTCCTGTCTATGAGCTAGTTGGCTATTTACTGGGTGACATATGGGTTTGGACCTAACCTCTTGAGTTTGTCAACACTGCCTGAGTGGACTATTATGTCAAATTCCTTGGCCAGGTCAAAGTAGGCAGTGTGAGCCCTTTTTCCCTCTTCCATCACTTTGGTGACCTTCTCAAAGAAATCCACCAGGTTGAGTAGACATGACCTGCCCTTGACAAAACCTCACTGTGTTGGGTCCAGTATCTGGAGGTTTAGTATATTACTATTGATTATTTCCATGATAATTCATTCCATGGTTTTACATATATGACTAGTGAGACTTAGGGTTCTGTTTTGTTTTCAGGGTCTTTATATGGCCCACCTTTGTGCAGATGGATGTCTGTTGCTGTTCTCGATTCAAGAGGCACAATGCCTGTTTGGAGGCTACAGTTAAATAGCAATTCCAGTGGGCCTGATAGGTCATGTTTCATGCTATTTGGAAGGCATCCTGGGATATATGGGAGATTGGCATAATGGTTAAGGTGTTCACCTTATACACACAAGGTGCAGGTTTTGGTTCTCACATGGTGTAATTAGCTAGGCTTAAAATGGCTCACAAGCCTAGTACTAACCTAGGAGATTAGCACTTATTATCAGGGGCATCGGGTGCTGACTTGTCAGAACATGGCTAAATTCTTGGCTAGACTTGCAAGGGCCTCAGGGCCAATAACCCAGTGACTTCCTATGATATTGTCTGGGCCCATTGATGCAATGTTCTTGGTCTTAGAGAGTTGTTACACCAGATGCATGAGTGGTACTTATTCAGCTTATGCACACACTGCATACATATGTGTTTGATAACATTAATGGCATGTATGTCATTTGTGACAGTGTAGATATGCCATGCAGACAAGGCAACTAGCCTGTCTTGCCCATACTGTCACATACAGGTATAACAGTGTCCCTCCTAACACCTGCAGATATTGCAGTATCAGGAGAGTGTGTTTAGTCTTATAGAGTGTGGATGTATCATAATAATTGTCATGCGTGTGTGTGCATCACTCCACATCACATATGTTATGCCATAGGCATGGGGTTAGTGGTGGTATTATTCTAATATTGTCTATGATTGTGGTTGGTTTTTGTAATGTTTGCCATGATCCTTGTCAAAGGAAAGATATACTTTAAAAATAATCAAAACATGGTAGGTTCAGGTTAAGGCACTTTAATCTTGCAGCAAGGAGACAAAAACATGCTAATACAGAGTTTGTCTAACTAGAAACAGGAAATACTTACATTTTTATACACTTTCTAATAAGACATTGCCTACGAAGCTGACGTAGTGAATCACAAGTCTTGTCATCATTATTTACTAATAATTGCTTTCATAAAAGTCTGCTGATTTATCAATTTTTGTGAGAAACTTCCTAAGGAAAACAACGTGGCCTTGGCTACCACCAGTTAGATACATGCAATGTTACCATTCAAGGTACTATGGCTAATTCAAGCACAAAGTAAGCAGTTCATTTCTCTAACAATCCTTTGTCTACACTATCTCTAAGCTTCTGCAGCTGCACATGTTCTCATACTTCGAACAGAGCTGATTGTTTAAAATCATTACATTTACAGGATATAGCATTGTTCATTCATTCTCTCCTGACCTAGCAGATAACCACCTGCTTCTCAAGTACATTTCCAAAAGGCATAAACATGAATATTGCTGTGCTAGCAATTACTAGGTCAGAGGGCATCTTGCAAGTTTCAGAAAGCACACTGCAGTTTCAAAAAGCATCTTTTCAGTCTCATATGAAACTCAATTTATATATAAAACAGTGCATATAAAATAGAATGAAAAACGTGTTAACTTATTTAGCTTCTAATTAGCATTAAGCATACACACATTAATACATATTTTTCTGACATTTCCCCCCTGTTAATACTTTTTAATTCTATTTTCAAAAAGAATAAACAGTTTGCTTCTTTTCCTAACCTCTTCCATTCAGGATTTGCAGTTAAGAAAGTCATTCAGTTTAAAACTTTATGAAAGTGTTTCACATTCTAGCAGCTCTTCAAATTCAGTACTTTGATACATAGTCTTAGAAACTGATATATCTATAAACTCTTTGATTAATTTTTTCATGCAGGGGATTCCACAACAAACACAAGCTCCTATCAGGAGTAATCCCACACAAATGGCAATCAAGATGTTCATTAGGATGGAACCCCACCCCCTCCAATCAAATTCTGGAAAAAGTACATCAGGGGGTTTAGGCCTGGCTTGGTCATGGCCGACACTTGCTGTATCATCTCAAGGTGGTCATTAATTTCGTGCTGATGATCTGGTATACACGCACAGCATTCTTCCTTGATTAAAGCGCACGTACCACCCCTCGCCGCTAGGGTGAAGTCAAGAGCCATTTGGTTTTGGAGCACTACAGCTTTTATAGCATTTAGTTTATTAGTTATTAGTTTAAGAGCAGAGAAAGTTGCATTACTCATTACTTCGAGAAGTTTAGACAGTTTTCGCAGCTCCCAAATCGATTTAACTGTGCCATATGCAGGTAATATGCCTGCCCACGATATAACAGCATCACTCAAGTCCATGTGCGTCAATTTGGTACCCACAGTATGATGGTCTTTCCAGCCCACCTCGATCTGTCCCACTGGATTTTTAGGCTTTTTAACAGCTTTCTTGGCCACATCTCGGGTATTTTGAATATTTCCCTGAGGCAAGACTGCAGTGTGTCATATGGCCAGGACCAGGTACCCCAAAAAACAACTGCCGGACCAATTCTCAGGTAATTATATGCTTTTTTACCACACACAAAATAACAATTCTCTACCTTAGTAGTTACTTTGTTACGAAATGACTGCCCTGCATGAAACATTTTCCTATCTATTACAGATAACTGTTTAAAAAGTACAGGATTACGTTGCACTTGGTTAATAGTCTTGTGCATGGATTTAAGAAATAAGTCATAATTTGAACTACAAGTTCCACCCATATTGTTTGCTTTAGTATAACATTTATATTGTACAGTCACATTACACTTACTCCAACCCACTTGAATTGTGTCATTCTTATAGAAACATACAATTCGCTTTTGTGTCACAGGCAAATACAGTGCTACCTTATCATATGCTTTAATAGATACTGTGTCATAAACCAGATTTTCCCAGGTCTCACTGACCCCTAGGGGGATAGCAGTCATTAATAACCCTCCGTATGCTGTTGGTATGGCTGTGCAGATCCAGCAGTTCGAAACATTAAAAGTCTCAGCAAACACACGTGTAATTGCTTGATAAGTGTTAAAGTTCGGGTGCCAGTCTATGTTCGGTTCATCACGTTTAATCAGTTCAACTTTTGTGGCAGGAAAAAGGAAAGTCCACAACAAAAAGAACAGTGTTATCAGTATAGCTGCCAGAATAATCATGCAAGTTTTCTGAGGTTGTTTAGTGTCTCTATTTGCTCTATACCTGGTCATTTTGTTTTCGTTGTACAACAGTAACAAGGTTTTTGTCCAGTTCAAAGTTCTTAACCAATTTGCAGTGTGTCAAATGAATCTAGGATGCTCGCTCTGCGATCTTGACTGCAGTGGATGTCGACAGTAGTACCTGGTACAGCCCTTCCCACTTTGGAGAACTCCAGTTTTTCCTCTTCACTATCTTCACCCAGACCCAGGTGCCTGGGGCTACTGCTGCTTCCGATTTCGTTTGCTCTTTATCTGAAACAGAATTTAACTGCAAAAGTTGGTTATTCAAAATTCGCCTCATAAACCCTGCAAGTGAACTGTCAGCCTCCTGCTCTGCAGACATGAGAGGTTTCCATTGAGGTGTATAATATGCCCTCCCAAACAAAACTTCAAAAGGAGTTAACCCTTTTGCATTTGGAACAGTTCTCATGCTCAACAGTGCCAGAGGAAAACAGTGCACCCAGTTCTTTTGTGTCTCACTATAACAATTGTCTAAGTTTATTCTTCAACACCCCATTATGCCTCTCTAGTAATCCTGCAGATTGGGGGTGGTATGCACAATGTTTTTTTTAATGATATCTCAAAATAGCGACTAAGTTGTATAGTTTGATTTACAAAGTGTGTGCCATTGTCACTATAAATCTTTTCCGCTATGCCAAATCTAGGAATAATTTCTTTAACAAGGACTTTTGCAACAGTAGCTGCATCTGGATTTTTTGTTGGAAAAGCTTTCACCCATTTGGAAAACATATCTATAATGACAAGGCAGTACTTCTTATTTTCACATTTGTTCAGTTCTATAAAATCCATACAAATAGTATGAAATGGATACGGTGGTATAGGGAAACTCCCTTACTTAGGTTTCAATGCCCCTTGTGCATGATGCTTGTTACAAACATGGCATGCTGCACAAAAATTTTTAGTGTAATTAGTAAATCCATACATCGTAAACACTCAATTCACTAACTGTACCATCCCCCCTGTTGAGACATGGCTCTGCCCATGGCTCAACAAAGCTGCATATCTAAACAAGTTAGATGGTAAGATTGGTTTCTTTTCTTTGGAGATGTACAGTCCCTTTTTAAGGATTGCTCCTCGTTTTATCCACTTTTGTTTTTCTACATTTGTAGTAAGTGTCTGCATTGTTTTTAACATTTTTAAATTTAAAATCTCAGATGGTTGTAATTCCTCACTCAAAAGAAAAACTTTTGAAGCTGAAGCTGTTTGTTTTGCAGCTGTATCAGCCCTCACATTACCTTTTGAAATTCTATCCTGTTGCTTGGTATGAGCTACGCATTTGCAGATAGTTACTTTTTGAGGTAACTGAATAGAGTCTAACAGATTTAAAATAAATTGTGCATGGTTAATTGGTTTACCAGTAGATGTTATCATTCCTCTATTTTTTCACTGCTGCGCAAAAACATGTACAGTAGAAAAAGCATACTGACTGTCAGTAAAAATATTTACTTTCTTACCTTTTGCTAAGGTACATGCCCTCATCAAGGCAATCAATTCTGCTGCTTGTGCAGATAAGTTGTGTGGTAAAGACTTTGCTTCTAAAATCTTGGTATCAGAAACTACTGCATACCCCACTAGATTTTGTCCTGTAGGACCCCTTCTGCATGAGCCGTCCACATAGTATGTCACCTCGGCATTATCCAAGAGAACATCTGTAAGGTCTTTTTTAGGTAGTGTCTTTTGCTCAATCTCTTGCAGGCAGCAGTGTGGTTTGCCATCTGCAGGGGTTGGGAGCAAGGTTGACGGATTTAAAGTTGTGCATCGTTTAATTGTCATATGAGGTTGGCTCAACAGTATAGTCATACAGGAAAGATGTCTAGCAGGAGAAAGATATGCTACTTTTTTTTGCAGTAAAATAATCGCGACTGCATGAGGCACTCTCAATGTGAGAGGGTGGAACAATACTACTGAGGCTGAAGCCTGCACTGCCATTGCAACTGTGACTACTGCTTGTACACAGTGGGGCAAGGATCGCACCACTGGGTCTAACTGTGATGAATAATAAGCTATGGGGCGTTGTTTGTCCCCATGCTGTTGTGTTAACACTGATGTTATATAACCTTGCTTACAGTCTACAGTTTGGAAAAATCGCTTATGATAGTTTGGTAATTCTAAAACTAAGGAAAAAGCTATCAGTTGTTTTAGTTTTCAGAAAGCTGATTCTGCTTTTGGTGTCCACTGTAATAAATCCTGTGCTGCCATTGGCTTTTTGAATATCAAATTAGTCAGCGGAGCAGATTTCAAAGCATAATTTGGTATCCAACTCTGACAAAAGTTAATAGTTTCCAGGAAGGACATTATTTTCTTTTTGGTAGTTGGTCTAGGTGCTTGTAATATTGCTGTTTTTTTGTCTTTATCTAATATTTTGCCTTTTTTGGATATTACATATCCCAGGTATTTAACCTGTTTTCTCCAAAGTTGCAGTTTGTTTTTGTTTACCTTGTGTCCTTGAGTAGCTAAAAATTGTAATAATGCTATGGTATCCTCTCTGCATTTTTGCTGGGTGGGGGCTGCCAGCAGAATGTCTTCTACATAAAGTAAAATTTAACTACCTTTCAGTGGGATAAATCCCGCCAGTTTACTTGCCATTTCCTGTGCGAATATCGTTGGACTTTTACAATATCCTTGTGGTAGTCTCGTATATGTATACCGTTTTTTTCTGAAATGTAAATGCAAACCAATGTTGGCTATCTGGGTGTATCAGTATCGAGAAAAATGCATTGCTAATATGTACCACAGAAAAATACTTTTGTTGAGGTTTTAAATCATTTAATAAGGTGTGTGGATCTGGCACCGTTGGTGCCCTGGGTATAACTGCATCATTCACAGCTTGTAAATCTTGGACCATACACCATTCTCCGTTTGCTTTTCTAACAGGAAATAAGGGTGAATCAGGAGATTCTATTAACACTCCTTTCTTAAGTAAAGCTGCTATTATAGGTTTGATTTCTATTTCTGCATCCGTTCTTAAGGGATACTGTCCTTTTTGAGGTCTAAATGCTGATTTTGGCGTAATAGTAACTGGTTCTGCTGTACGAATAAGTCCTCCATCTGATTTCCCTGTTGACCAGAGAGTCTCTGGGATGTCTCGTAAGGCTTTTTTTTTTCTCCAGTAAGAGTACTACTCAGCTATCCTCATTTGCCTGTGAGTGCACAGCTGGGTGTGTCTGTGTTATCCAGTTCAATTTTTGCTTTTGTACTCCCTGTTCAGAGAGTTTTAACTCTGTCTGTTTTTTCCATCTTGTGACTTTTTTTCCTAGGTCTGCCCACTTTAAATTTTTATCTTTAGTTAAGCTTACATGTGGTAATTAATTAGATTTGTAAAGTGCTAAGAATTCCTGGGGCAATGAACAGCTTACTACACTGTTTTTTTTTTGTGTCCCAGTACAAATTTCGTAATACTAACCTATTAGCATGGTTTTTAAACAACTCTTGCTCATATTCTTTATCAGGTCCTGGTCTGTTACAGTAATATAGAGTACAATGCAACAAATGCTGTTTGTCAGTGTCAAGGGAGGGGGATTTACTGATGGCTACATTCATCAGTTCTTTGGTTACTGCCCCTGGACCAGTCATAACTAAGTCCTGGCTGTACCAATAATATGTTTCACCCTCCGGTCGCACTACAAAAGTATGCATTTGTCGCTGTGCTTCCATACCCTGCATAGTTGGAACTACGGCTATGCCAAATATCTGCATTAAGTCTCTGCCCAAGAGACTCACCGGGCATTTTGCAGAAACAACAATTTTGCTTTTCTGGGTCATTCCTGAAACAGGGTCAGTTACTGCTATGTCGTGGGAGAGTGGCTCCCGATATTAGCTGCTTTCACTAGTATGTAGTCTGGTGATTCTGAATTTTCTGGTAGTTTGGAAGGATGTATCAGGGTCGTGAAGCCCCTGA
Source organism: Protopterus annectens (assembly GCF_019279795.1). NCBI lineage: Eukaryota > Metazoa > Chordata > Ceratodontiformes > Protopteridae > Protopterus > Protopterus annectens. The sequence continues at coordinate 1,775,759,404 of NC_056735.1, read as the reverse complement.
GTCACACAGAAATTTGACTTCCCTCCCCTCTACCAGAAGCGTAACTTTCGGTTTTGTGTCTGCTAAGTAGAGCTCTAAGCTCAATAATGCTAAGTCCAAAATGTTATTTTCTTCATCATTTATGAATTCATGTACATCCCCTATCCCTTTTGTCATATCCTCTACCCTTGCTACCACATTTGCATTTGTCTTTTCCTGTTCATTTTTATCCAGTGATTCTTGACTATCAAATAGTCATTCCTCACCCTCCTTATCTTCCGTGGTTACCTTCTTATTTAGCCTGCAATCCCTTGCCAAATGTTTCTTTTTCCCACATTTAAAACATTCACCCCTTTTCTTTTTCTTTTCAAAGTCCTTTGATCGTTTATCAGATTGTTTGTTTACCTGGGTATTTTTCTTACCCTTCTTTCCAGTTTGTACTACAAAGACTTTTGACCCATCTTCTACTGCAAATACTTGAGTTTTCTTTTTCTTTTTGCTATTAAAATGCCTTTTGTCATGTTTTGCATATTTAAGTAATGACTGTAGTCTACTTGTACGATGATCTACCATGTGCTTTGTAATAAAGCTGCTAATGGGAGCAATACTGCCTTTTAAGAATGCATTCTTTAGCTGTTGCTCATATGGGGAATCACGTGTTTGATTTTTAGGTACCTGCATTTTACAATGGTCATTAAAACATTTTAATAATCTGGCATAATATCTATCAACAGTTTTACCTTTTTATTGTATGCACTGATTAATGCAAGTCCAATCAGCCCTAGGCTTCCACTTCTCAGAGATTCGGTTCGTTAGACCTTTTACTCTGTTGTCCAGTTCTGCATTACTATGTGGGAGTGGTCTTAGCTCTGTGTCACGGGGATTCCAGTTGCCACTGATTATGTGCCAATCTGGACCTACAATTTGTCTAACTACTTTTTTTACTTCTTCTCCATTTAAATGGTAACTTAACCTCATGCCCTGTAAGTCTTTTAAGAATTTTTTAAAATTAACTTTTGGATGGGAAATTTCCTCTGTGGCTTTTTGGATATCTTCCGGTGTCCATGGTCTATATACTAGAAGAGTCGGATTCAGTACTGCCTGTCCTGCCTGTGGATTTGGTACTTCTATGAGTGGACATATCTCTTCCTCACTCATAGCTCGTGAATTTCTATTTATTTCATGTAATTTAATATCCCCTCTCAAGTTGCGTGCTCAAGACCTGGTCTCGATAGGATCCCTGACAAACGGCTTTGATTTTGCAGAGACAGCTGGGTATAACGGAGGTGGATCAGCTTGTCCACTCGCTTTATATTCCGGTAAGGGATGTGGAGGGGGCGGAGGAGGGGCTGTTGCTATTACTAAGTTATCTTTTTTATTTAAGAACATTGCTTTTGAATTTTTAATTTTTTGTTCCCTGCGATTTGCTTCCTTAAGCCACCTGTGTGCCTGAGGGACTCCTAATTGCCGTTGCTTTTTTAGCTGATCTTTTGCGTCTGTTCTAAGTTGTCTGACAAGTTTAATAAGTGAAGATTTATCTAAATTACCATCAAATTTGTATTTATCAACCCATTTTGTATAATACTTAACATTATCGACACGCTGTAATTGCATATATTTTGCGTCTTCGGTTAGGGGTGGGTCTCAGGAACTTTTCGTGCACTGATTTCCCATGTTGCCTTAGCTAAGCTAAAAATTGTTACGTAACCCTTCTTATCATGTGGTACCATGATTTTATACCTTTTCGCAGTTTATTTAGAATAACTGTCTACCTATTCTGTTTCCCTGATCTATGACAAGACAGTAATCTTTTTGTCCCTGATCTGCGCATGCAAATCTCCCTGACAAAACAATACTGTAACAAGTCCCTGATTTAAAACAAAAAAAAAGGTAAATTCTTCCTTTCCTGACCCTGCGTGAGTTGATCCACCTGAACGTTGACTCGTCCTCCAATCCCAGATCAGAAACAGTGGCTGGCCTCTTTCGAACAACAATTCAGTCGGTGGTCTTTGAAAACAGAAGTGCCGATGTGGCCGCTTCTCCATACGGGTACATGCAACCGGGCCCAATTCTGATCTAGGCCTAGAGTGAGAGGTACTTTCCGGTCCGAAGGACCAAACTGTCAAAGGAAAAATATACTTTAAAAATTATCAAAACACGGTAGGTTCAGGTTAATTCACTTTAATCTTGCAGCAAGGAGACAAAAACGTGCTAATACAGAGTTTGTCTAACTAGAAATAGGAAATACTTACATTTTTATACACTTTCTAATAAGACATTGCCTACCAAGCTGACGTAGTGAATCACAAGTCTTGTCATCATTATTTACTAATAATTGCTTTCATAAAATTCTGCTGATTTATCAATTTTTGTGAGAAACTTCCTAAGGAAAACAACATGGCCTTAGCTACCACCGGTTAGATACATGCGATGTTACCATTCAAGGTACTATGGCTAATTCAAGCACAAAGCAAGCAGTTCATTTCTCTAACAATCCTTTGTCTACACTATCTCTAAGCTTCTGCAGCTGCACATGTTCTCATACTTCGAACAGAGCTGATTGTTTAAAATCATTACATTTACAGGATGTAGCATTGTTCATTCATTCTCTCCTGACCTAGCAGATAACCACCTGCTTCTCAAGTGCATTTACAAAAGGCATAAACATGAATATTGCTGTGCTAGCAATTGCTAGGTCAGAGGGCATCTTGCAAGTTTCAGAAAGCACACTGCAGTTTCAAAAAGCATCTTTTCAGTCTCATATGAAACTCAATTTATATATAAAACAGTGCATATAAAATAGAATGAAAAACGTGTTAACTTATCTAGCTTCTAATTAGCATTAAGCATACACACATTAATACATATTTTTCTGACAATCCTTTACCTGTGTCCACCTTGTTGGAGACCTCTGCTGAAACTACACTCATAGTCAGGTTTATCAGTTTGCACAGCTTCCCAATATGCACCCTACCCCGATTGTATGTCAGATCCTTGATAGATGTCCTCTGCATTATTCATGTATGGATGTTTACCTCAGACTCACACACACACACACACACACACACACACACACACACACACACACACACACACACACACACACACACACACACACACACACACATCCTCTACATTGTTATCTCACCTTGTGTGACAGTCACAGACAACACATTTTCACTGTGCAGTCTGTACTGTACCATATAGATATGTGCTTGGTGTTGCTGCTACAACCATCTTCCATTGACACTCCCTCCTCTGCTGTACATTAGGTTGTTTCTCCTGTCCTCTTTCCCTGTGTTCATTCCTACAATTCATTTGTGTGCCCCTATTCAATATACACACTTCCCCTGAGTGTTTATTTTAGATAGCAGTCCATGTACCATTACAGATTATTAATACAGTTTCAATAGAGAACGCCAGGAATGGGATATCACAATACTCTGCACTGTAGGTACACCGTCCTGTACCATGTTTGGACCATATACTTCACAGTCATACCTCTCCACTGTCCAGCTATTCCCAGGATGTCCATATGTTTTAATTATCAAATGTGTGGCTTTCTGCTGTATCAATGGAATGATCTCTGAACTGTTGTGACTCAATATTACACACATTTGAGTGCATACCTCTCAACTGTCCTGATCTGTGCAGAAATTCCAGTATTTGTCTCATATTTGTGATCTTTTCCTCATAACATTTTTTCTCCTAGCAAATTGTTAGCATGTCATTGCAGAGTGCAATCAGAAACTGATGACTGACATTTGAGTTTCAAACTTCATGGTCATCAGAAAGTCCATGCTAATGTACAACCTATATACTCTATCTACTTCCTAAGTTTAGAAGTGCAATATTAAAAATCTGTCCCTATTTCTGGCCCTTTTTCCCCCCATTGTTATGGCTTTGTCCACATTTTTCGCTCTAACAGGTTGTGACTGTTGCATTCTAACACATTCCTATGTAACATCTATGTGAAATATGTCCCTTTTACTGGTTATTTGTCCTCTCATTAAGTTGTCCTCTGTACAGATGTGTTGCAGTAACAGAATGAGAGCTATTTGTAAAGCCCTGGTGATCATTGTGGCATTATGTGGAAATTCGCACACTGTAAGTGCTCTCCCGCACACGGAATTACTATCCTTGTTTGCTTAAAAGGCTTCATGACTAGCAACACTGTTGCAAGCCATAAAACCTAGATTAGGAGTGCCACACCTCATTAATATGCATTGCATGCTGCTGCATGCCGTGTACCATCACACTAACATATAAACTCTGTGTAGACTCTGTTCAGAGCCTACACAGAGTTTATTGAATCCCAGGGTCAGACTTATTTTTTTCTTTCAAGGAAAAATAAAACATCCCTAAAACTTAATGTTCAAAGCAAACAAAATAGTAGATCCCCCATAAACTGAGAAAACAAATGCTAAGCTATATACAACCTGTCTTTGAATAGTCTCTCTAAAAAAGGATAGTTACATTCTATGTTCACTTTTCATGTTAGATTGGGATGAAAGCAAAAGTATAAATGGCCAAAGGCATATATTATACAGCTGAGCCTTTGGGAGAAGAAACAAAAGCAGATGGATGTAACCCACACAGGGAGTGTATTCAGACCCCACACAAAAGGAAAATCAGCCAAAATCTCTGCCATGGAACCAGAACCAGACATTGTTAGACATCACAAGTAACTGATGTGGCATTCACTACTGTCAGAATAAAGTGTGCACCACATTGTAACCTCCCCTTGCCACACATGCATATGCTTCAACCTTTTATTCCAGAAATCAAGGCAAAAGCTATCTACATATATTCCCAGATCCCTGACTACCAGGCCATCTGTTAAGGGTATCTTATTGATGGAGTAATTAGACAGGGTGGCAGTTTTCTCAAAAGGCACTGTAATGCATTTCTGGCATAGAGTTTTAGTCTGTGACTTTGGCACTAGTCATTTGGCTATGTTAGACCTTCTTGTAAGAGGTCTGTGTCATGGGGAATCTATGATATCTCCCAATTTGCAGTCATCTGCAAACCTGGTCAGCCAAAGGCCGTTGACATTAGCCTTTACTTCAGAAGAGTAGATGCCAAGCAGGAGTAATCCCAACATGGAGCCCTGAGGTACCCTGCTGGTGCCATCAGTGAGAGGTATGACATTAACTCCTGCATTCATAAATACATACTGGTAAGTCACAAATATAGAGGTAACCTAAAAAAATTGATAGGATCACAAGATGAATAAATTATACAACACAACATATTAACACGGTCAAAAAACAAATCTACTTTAAACAAAGTCTGGTTGTACAATACAACATATCAGCTTGGTCATAAAAACAACTCTAGTTTAAGCAAAGTCCAGAAACTATGTACTTCTGTGATCAAATCATCTACATCTAACCATGGTCTCAGCTGAAAACAATAATGTGGTTCTCTTAGTTATATAAAAATGAAGATGAAAAATTTTGAGTATGTCATTATCTGTTAACAATGATGTGATTACCAAGGCACAGGGCAGAACAAATGCACTTGCAGAAAAAATGTGCAAAATTCACAATAATCAAATACATATATCAGTGTGCTATAGCTACAAGTTAAGATGCATCTTACATTACTACAGTTATGATAATTGCTTTCATAGACAAAGGAAGAGACCAGGAAAACTCAGCTAATCCCCTAGCAGTCATGTTAAGCAAATTATTAACATGTGGGCATATCCCAAGCCCGTGGCAACAGATTGCAGTGGTACCAGTTTAGAATGGATTTTAAACTCAACCATTTGAACTGCAGTTTTTTAAAAGAATATTCAGAAATTCATAATGGAACTTCATCTAGAATGAGATGTGATCTGTTCCTTTTTGATATGAAGCAGTATGAGATTGTTAATGTTGGCCATACCTCTCAACTGTACAGATTTTCACAGACTGCCAAGATTTTTGCCTCATATTTTTGGTGTGTGCCTCCTAAAATCTGTACTTTTCTGGCAAATAGCTGAGGATTGAAGTCATTAAATAATGACAAACATTTGAGTTTGACTCTACATCCTTCAGAAAATTTATGCTAATGCAAAACATATTATTCTGTCACCTTTCTAAGTTTATAAGAGCAACATTTAAAATCTGTTCCTATTTGTCCCCCCATCATTTTAGGCTTTGTCCAGATCTTTTGCTCTTAGAGGTTGAGAGGTATAATTGCCACTGGATAACAAATATGCAAATGAGTGCAAACTGTGTAGCATAATTCATTCAGTAAACAATGGTAGCGGTATCCAAGACACCCCCCCCCAAAGAAATGCACATGTTGCTGTAGTAATGACCTTAACCTTGATGTCAATAATTTTAGCAAAAAGAAGCCTGAGAGACAAAGGCATAACTTATGATTGTAAAACAAGTGTTTAAATAATAAAAGAATGTCACTTTTGTTAAAGATTCGGGAATAGTGGTAGACAAGAGTTTAAACACTGCCCAGGACATATTACCAAAGTCAGTAAAGCATGTTCTGCATCCCATCTAAATCTAAAAATCATGTATAGTTACTTCAAAGGAATAATTGTATTACTTTGGGTTTACTTTTTTACGTTGAATCTCATTTCACTGAATTTCATTTCACCCCGACCACTTCGCTGAAAACTCAAATTACTGAAAACTCATTTCACTGAACTGCTGTTAGTATATATGGCACTGCGTAGAGTACTGTAAGGCAAGTAAAAGGTATATGCCCTTTTCCCCACTATAGTGCAATCCTGAAGTTAGTATATATAGATAGGGGGGATGTCGGGGGGCAAAGCCCCCTCATTGGGTGGTGTGGATGGTGTAGCCCCCCAACTTGTTTGTTTTATATTCTATGTTACCAAAAACTTCAAAACAATACATTTTAAACAAACGACATGCATAGTTACAACACCAATGGCTAACTCTCTCCAGAAGACAATATGTACTCAAACTAAGTGGGGGGCTGTGCCCCCCCACACCCCTAACTATATATATTAACTCCAGGATCCAATACAGTGAGGAGAAGGGCATATACCTTTTACTAGCCTTACAGTACTACTCTACACAGTGCCATATATACTAAGTTCAGTTCAGTGAAATGAGCATTCAATAATTTGTGTTTCAGCGAAGTGGTCAGGGTGAAATGAAATTCAATAAAATGAGATTCAGTGAAACAAAGTAAACCCATTACTTTATATCTCACTGCTTTGAACCAGTGTTTAATACAGCACCACCTTTTATGTATTTTAAACAAGGCATCTGAACTAACTTGAGAATGTAGAATGATTATTTATGAGAATTAATTATAGAACTGGAAAGCACAAACTATTTAAAAAAGGTTTCACAATTTTCCATCATATTAGTGTATTGCAGGTTACTTAAAAGCGACTGCTGTCTGTCCTATAAGGCAATGCCTGATCTCATTCTGTTTGAAAGTCTTTAAGTAGGACATGGTGCTGTAGAGTTAACACCAGATCATAGAAACTAATATTACAAATAAATGTCAACAACAGAAACCTGAGAGATGCATAGCATAATGGCATATAAGATTATGGAATAAGATTCCCTAAAATAGTAATCAGCTATTGACTTCCACCCCAAAATAATGTTATACATAGGGTTATGGCAGCTAAACCTATATCTTTCCATTTGTAACCAGCCAAAATGAATCCACTCCACAAACTGCACAAGAAATTTACCACTGTTTGAACTGCTACCTACACTGTTCATTTATTAGACTACCTAAAGCCATATTGGTCTCTATCAGTTGATAATATACCTTCCACACTTCATGTTTTTTTTCCAGGAAGGAAGCCTCACAATTAGCTCACCAAATCAGAATCCTGTTCAAAGTATCATTAAAGGTTATATCCCACAGGTTTAGAAAACGGCAAATATAATGCCCCTGCAAAACTGACCCTTTGATATTACTATCCAAATTCTCAAGTTCCTGCCTCATTACTGCAACTTCACTAGTTGCAAAGTTTCTTTGAAAAGCTGTGCACAGTAAGCTTTTAAACTGCCTTTAGTCAGATGAGTTCCTTAGTGGTATGGCTTATGATGCTATCATGAAGTTAATACAGCATTGCTGACTGTCACATACCTGTATATGCAGTTTAGAAGAGGGGGTAGTGGCTATGTTCATAGACTTTTTCATGATTGTCAGTAACAACTGCACTACTTATTACATAACTAAGTAGACAGGTGCCCAACTTTAGCACACTGACTAACACTTCAGTTACCTAGCTTTAGCACACTGACTAACACTTCAGTTACCTAGCTTTAGCACACTGACTTTAGCACACTGACTAATACTCTCATTACTCAGCTCTAGCACACTAACTAATACTTCAGTTACCCAACTTTAGCACACTGACTAACACTTCAGTTACCCAACTTTAGCACACTGACTAACACTTCAGTTACCCAGCTTTAGCACACTGACTAACACTTCAGTTACCTAGCTTTAGCACACTGACTAACACTTCAGTTACCTAGCTTTAGCACACTGACTAACACTTCAGTTACCTAGCTTTAGCACACTAACACTTCAGTTACCTAGCTTTAGCACACTGACTAATACTCTCATTACTCAGCTCTAGCACACTAACTAATACTTCAGTTACCCAGCTTTAGCACACTGACTAATACTTCAGTAACCTAGCTTTAGCAAACTGACTAATACGTCAGTTACCTAGCTTTAGCAAACTGACTAATACTTCAGTTAACCAGCATTAGCACACTGACTAATTTTTCAGTTAACCAGCTTTAGCACACTAACACTTCAGTTACCTAGCTTTAGCATGCTGACTAATACTTCAGTTACCCAGCTTTAGCACACTGACTAATACTTTAGTAACCTAGCTTTAGCAAACTGAATAATACTTCAGTTACCCAGCATTAGCACACTGACTAATATTTCAGTTAACCAGCTTTAGCACACTGACTAATACTTCAGTAACCTAACTTTAGCAAACTGACTATTTCGGTTAACAAGCTTTAGCTTCATGTACTTCATCCTTTAGTAACATTGCATCATATCGAAATAAAAAGGTATCTTTTCAATAGCTAATATAACTCACTAGTGCCTCATGGCTCGATTTGTGTCCCATTTCACTTCAGTGGAATTGCTACTAATACAAAAAATAAAAAACTACGCAGTAACTGATCTTTATCAGCCTGTGGATGTCTCTATACTTCTCTCCTCAGACTATAACCCAAAAGATGCAGAAGTACAATTACACAATCTTTCACCATGCAACAGCACTAGTTAAAGGATCCTCTGCTTAAACAACTAACATATTTAAATATAAGCTTTTTATTTCATAAGGCAACAAGTTTAGAAGATCAGTAAAATATTCAGGAGCAATACTTGAGCAAAGGAGTGCAAGGAGAGGGTGATACTGAAGCACATGTAGCTCAATCACGCTAATAGAGAAATGGCATGGTGTGCAGTATATGAAAATAACTGCATAATGGCAAAACATGAATGTCAACATGCTAATAAAAGCCATCACATATGCAAATGACAAACTCAAACATGGCTGTGCAATTCAAAAATATGTAAAATTAACACAACGATCCACAGTGACTGTGTACTCTGAATGCAGGACTTGATGGTATACAGAAGCTTCACTCACATTATGATGCTAGGAATAGCATCGGCATTAATACACCAAATACAATGGTGGCCCTATCCATAGCCAGTGCCTGTGATGTTGTGTGTTGTCATCCACTGCATATGGGTCTGCCAGTGACTAACATATCATCACTTCCACACCATTTTGCTATAGTCTGGGAACATAGTAACAAAGAAAGAATAATTTGGTTTACTGTCATAATATTGAAGTGGATTTGGTAGAATCCACTTTGTACGAAGTCCGGAGGTCGAACAGTGACAATGCTGAACTCTGATATTGTCGAAGTACAAATCTCGCCCCATCTTGACCCATGTTAATGCTTGTTCCTAGGTCAAATTTGGGATGTAATTCGGCAATATCTGAATTCGGCATTGTGACTTTTCATGGATGTGGATCGATGGTATGATCATTCATCTGAGTCTGCTTCAATATTATGATAGCAAACCAAATTATTTATTATGCAGTCCTTTTTCCAGAGTACCAGCATTATGCTTATCCTGCTACATAGCTATGAGGCACTGTGGTAGTAGAGCATTGTAGATATCTAGCACTATATGGAAAGGAAGCGGTCAGCCCACTTTGGATGTTTGCCCTTTTCTCCAGTATAGTGCGATCTCGGAGTTGGTATAATTAATTAGGGTGTGCATGTGGGACACAGCCCCCCACATTGGGGGTGTGTGGATTTGGAATGCATCCTTGTGCTTACTTATGATTGTTGGCTGACCACTTCCTTTCCATGGGTAACTTCTTGGTTATGTGAGGCTTTGTTTAAATGAAGATTTGGTGATGTTGCCTTGGTCTTGTTGTCTTTGGGTAAGTGGGCTTTTGGTCTTCTCATTTAGACCCAGATACACATATTTTTTTTTTCCCCAAGGAAAAAAAAATCCAGCATCTTAAATAGTAACTATCACATGTATTTTGTTTAAATACCATATAGTTCCAAGTAAAGCTTCATGGCAAACATAGGATTTTACCCTTCGGTTTTGTCACTGTCGTGAGTCAACTTCTCAAATTTGTACACAGTCAAATCCACAACATTTAAAATGTATATATTATCAACTATATCAGTTATTTTTTTTATTTAAACCATGTAATTAATATAAAAATAATTAAATAAGATAACCAATAATAAATAAATCTCTTTTATAAAAAAAAAAATATTTCACACATTCAGTTTTGCTTATATACACAGAGACCCAGAGCATTAAATAACTCCACCTACTGATCTAAAATATATTACAAAATCTTCTTAAAGTTCATCATTTAATCCAGGTTTATGCAATGCCCTCAACTTAAATAAACCAGCTTCTCTCTTTATTATCCAATATTTTATGCTTGATGAGAGAAGAAACACCAGTCTTATCCTGACCTAAACCAATAAAGGTAAAATAGGCCATAGCATGCACTTTTGTATGTTTAAAAAGGGCACTTCTTTCCCATTGGTATTGGGTATCACTAAGATGTAGTGACATATCTGTGGATGTAGTATTCTGCATCAAACGGATAAAATGTCGATATCTGAAACATTGACACATTAACGTCAACAACAAAATGTTGGCAGGTTACTGCATATGCACCAAAGATTAACCTAGCACATAAGATAAAAAATCAAGTATTTTTGATTAAGAGCAACCGCCCCCATACCCTGCTAATTATGTATACATAAATACACACACACACACACACACACACACACACACACACACACACACACACACACAGACACACAGACACACACACACACACACACATATATAGCATATATATATATATATATATATATATATATATATATATATATATATATATATATGCATATATCTATATAAATGCGTGTGTTTGTATGTATAAGGCACTGGGTTGAAAGACCAGCTACACTGACACTCATATAACTGATGTAAGAATCTTGAAACACTAAAGCTCAAAACACTCTGTGCATATTCTGGGAATTATCCCAGAGCAGACTAAACCAACCACAAATGTTTTTGCAGGAGGACAAGACCCCTGTACCCCCTACTAATTCTATATACTAGTTTTGGAATTGTACAGTCCCTGGGGGAAAGGAATATTCCCCTACATGGGGACTGTCAATGTCGGACACCTGTGGACTATCTGTTTACATTGACCAAATGATCTTAACCAAACAGGTATTGACGTCCATATACAGTCACTCTAGTGTTTGCAACATATTTGTATCCATTTATAGATATCGATCTATATCTATATGCTTATGTATATTTATTTATTTAATTATTTGATATTTGTTGACTTGGAAAAGTCCGACTAGGCAAAAACCCATTTTCAGCGGAGGCTTGGGGAAAAAAGCTCCAGATATATAACAAAGTTAATTAAGTACCCAGTGAAGAAAATTACAATTAAGTTTGAGCATTGATTGACAAAATTGCGGGCATCAAATTAAGTAGGTAATAATATAATAAAACAAGTCTTAGCATATATAATAAAATTTTGGCAACAATAATACAAAATAAAATAAAACAAGAGTAGTGAATACAATAAGTTGTCAGCAACAAACAGAAAAATGTAACAAGAGAAGCTGAACTGTACAATAAGTCACTGACAAGTATTATTTGCCAATCAGTTTAAAGCTGTAAATAGTTAGGTAAAAAGGAAGGTATAGAAGAAGCAGAAGAGAATTAAATACAGTATTCCAGAAAAAATCTATCTATACACATACACACACACACACACACACACACACACACACACACACACACACACACACACACACACACACACACACACACACACAGTAGACTCCAGCATCAGGAATGTAAAGTTATGAAAATGTATTGCAAATCAGACATTTTGCTTTTATCTCACAACAGACTTAGATTTTGCCATTTGGCTTTGTCATTCTTGAAGCTTTTTATAGCCTGTGTATATAGACATGTTAACATAAATTTATGAAAAAAAATGTTTAAATTAATAACTGATCATATACCATCAGAAGCTCCTTTTTGTATACTACTCCCTTCTGTTAATGAAATGATTCAGGAACATTTCCATGGCTCTTTGCTTTGTTGGATGAAGGATCTGTAAAACTTTACTGTTCCTATCTAGATGACAGAATTGCTCAATCATAACAACAGGCTATTTATTAAAATTACTAAAGTGAAGTTCTTCATATTTATCACTGCCTTAGCTCTATGGATTATATCCTGCCAGCTTCTAAAGCTTCATAGCACTTCTATGCACCCAAACTTTCAAGCAGCTTGAACTGAGATGACTAAAAAGAAACGTTTGGGAGTGAACTCTTCAGGGCTTTCCTGCCAGCAGAGAGAAAGAGAGAGAGAGAGAGGCTGATCCCTGAAAGGACAAGGCTAGGAATAATACAAAATAATTGTCTGCACACTGTCATAAAAAGACGCACCAAAAAACAAGGATATGGAGGAATGGAGTGGCTGCTGCAGCAGTGATCATTCAAACATCTACTGTTTTGATACGTTCAGCTTATACAACTGTACTTTTTGGATTTCTCACAATAGAGACTATAACATTTGTGTCAATCAGTGCTATGATTTCACTCTCAGATAAGATTTTCTTTTTAGGTATGCCATTTTCAGTCTACAAATGGTCCTTCTTCAGCAGTGATAAGTTTAGAAAGTTTTTTGCTAATGGAGGACTCCATCATGAAAGAGTAACTCCATTGTGGTCTCAAGTTAACAGTCTGATGTAACAGCTTGAGACAAATATAAGCAAAGCTATAAGAGAAGCCATTATTAAAAGAGTGTCATGAAAGCAACAGATTTTATTTCTATGTTAGAGTAAAATACTCACCAAATAAGCAATACCAGCAAGTATGATGTTTATATATGAATTCACCAGCTAATTTCCTTATAAAACAGACACACACAAAACTGAACATTGTGACAAATCAAATGATATAATAAGAAAAAAGAGACTTTGACCAAAAGAGTAAAGTAAAGCAATGTGCATATTCCAAAAAAAGTCAAGATGATGAAAGCGATGCTTTCTTTTCAGAAAAGACAATCTTTTCTACTACAGAAAGTAAAGCAGAGGAACTGTCCAGCCTTAAATAGTATTGTGCCATATTATATTAAACACGTAGAAAGTTCAGTACTAGCTGTGAGCGGTGGAAAACATACATTCTCCAGTTGCTATTCTTTACTGAAACATCACATAGATGAGTTTGATTATTAAAAGTTTAAATCCATGACAGGACACAAGAACTAATGCAATAATGAGAATTTCCATAAAATTAATTTTCCAGTGAAGGACTCTTACTTAGAAGGTCAGAGAGCATTATAAGGAGACCTGCTATATGAAATATATATTTGTCATTATATACCCTCAGGGCTTCTTAGAGAATTATAGACAATACTGCATAATGTCACGTTTGTTTTAGCATATTACATATTGTACCTATTCATTGACTGACACAATTAATTTATAATAGGTCAAGGTTATGCAGACTTTAGGTCTATGTTTATTATCTAGTCTTACTTTGAATTCTACCAATGGGCCTGCTTCTCTTGCAGCTCTTAGCAGGGAATTCTATACTTCAGCAGTGCTTATATATGTACATATACGGGTCTACATGACATGATCGAAATGCCAGTGGACCGACTTTTAAAATGGTGAGAGGAACAGGAAATCTGCTCATTTCTGCACTGTAATGTGGTCTCGGATTTGGTGTATTTGATTTGCAAGGGGTTTGGGGGGGGTGCAGGATGGCCTCCCTGCAAAAACATAAAAATATAAAATATACTAATGGAATTTAGCAATCTTTAATGAATATTACCATCATGAATATTCAGTGGGATTTTCTTTGAATATGCGGGGTTGGTGGGCACGGTGTAGGTGAGGATAAGTAAATAGTATGGTGTTTTAAAATGATACTGCAGTGTTGCTATGGTATGAGTTCTTACTTTTGTGATTCGATTAACTGGAAGGTTAGTCAGAATGTTATACTTTCACTTTTGTGCATGTTGGCCATTTAACATGTCAGCGTTGTGAGTTTTCACATTTTTGGTCTCGCCGTTTTGAAAGTCAGTCTACTGGCATTTTGATCATGTAAAGCAGACCCACACACACACACACATACACACACACACACACACACACACACATATATATATATATATATATATATATATATATATATATATATATATATATATATATATATATATATATATGTATATGGGTCTACTTCATTTCATTGAAAGACCATTTGACCTAAACCCATTTGATCGAAATTTTATTTGATCAAAAACCAGTATTCAAGGCAAATAACAGGGTTTTGTCCCCCTCCCCAATGTCGGGTGACCCTGGAGTTGGTATATATAGTTAGGTGGGTTTGGGGGGGGTGAAGCCCCCCATCTATTTTCATTTAAAATCTGTACTTTTTGTGTTATTTTCTTCTTTTAAAGGAAACTAGGTGGGGGGCTTCGCCCCCACACCCCCCATGTAGGGGGCTGCACCTCCCACACCCCCCAACTATATATACCAACTCCAGGGTTGCACGACATTGAGGAGGGGGACAAATCCCAGTTTTATGCCTTGAATACTGTTTTTTCGATCAAATAAAATTTTGATCAAATGAGTTTTGGTCAAGTGGTCTTTCGATCAAATGAATTACACCCATATATATATATATATATATATATATATATATATATATATATATATATATATATGTGTGTGTGTGTGTGTGTGTGTATGTGCATGTGTGTGTTTCTATGTATGTGTTTCTATCTATAAAAACACTCTGCTCTTTAATGCAGCTGTTACCTTCTGAATATGTAGAAATAAATTCATATTCCTGGTATTTGGTCCATGTTTGATAAAGTTTAAGTTCAGTATTGGACATGGGCATGGGCAGTCATTACTAAAACAATCCTAGGTATTGACTAGAGTATGTTTATTATTACATTGGGAGAAAAAGGCTAGGCTTGAAATGACATTCCAGTCGATAGCCTAGTAACCTCCTATGGTCTTATGATCCTACAAAGGTCTCACTAATTTAATGGAAATTACAATTTTTATTAAATTACTCCTTATAAATCTGTAGCTGAATGAATATGAATTCAATACTTTCAACTTCCTTGTATAAGCTGGAGAATTAACAGGGCAAATATTTCATGTCAAGGTTATTTGTATACTTTCTAATCTCATAATGCTTGCCTTAGTAAACATGCAAACATTATAACTGTATTCAATATGTAGATTAATTATTACCATATATAAGGATAATAATACAACAAGAATTCTGGAGCTGTATATTCTTAATAGCTAACATATAGGTTCATAGGTTCATAGGTTGGTACTAGGTTATTGGCCCTAGGGCCTATACAAGCCTAGCCAAACAATTCCCCGGATATTTTTCCCACAATATTTACTTCCCTGGACCCTTGTCTAGCAGGGCGACTGACGTGATCCTCAGGGTGAATTTCATATCTCCCATCCAATCATCAAGGTTCCTCTTGATGAGGGCCAAGGAGGCACTCTGCTTGACATGTATGGGCAGTCTATTCCAGAGTATGGAGAGTCTCTGGGTCAGGAAACAATCCCTCCAGCATGTATTTTCATTGTGATGACAAGGTTTAGGTCCCTGGAGCATGTGGCTATGAGGGACTGGGATTTCTTTAATGGAGCATGTCCAACAGCTCAGGGTTTGACATGGCCTTGTATGTTAATCAGAGATCACCTCTGAGTAGACAATATGCCACAGAGTATAGCTGGTTTTTTTTTTTTTTTTCTTAGACGGTCAGCATAGGGCATCTGCTTTAGGCCTGTGATTCTTTTAGTGAGGTATTTCTGTGGCCTTTCCAGCTGTTGAAGATGTCTTGTGAGGTACATACCAAATGGGGCATTGTACTCTATAATGGGTCTAATGAGGGATGAGTACAGTGGGGCAATGACCTCCTTTTTTCTGGATGAAAAGCCCTTAGTGATGAGGTGTGCCACATAGAAGGATTTCCTGACTGTTGTAGCGATGTGGTTATCGAAGGTGAGACCACTATCCACTTGTGTCCCTAAGTCTCTCATCACACTTTCGGTGTTTAGTGTACTGCCACCTATGTGGTAATTCATGGGTACATGTTTTTTCCCAAAGGGTATATAGTCAAAAAGCCTTTTTACAAGTTCCTTCGGCATACCTATCAAAGAAAAATCCTTAATCATTTTATAATACTCAATAGCATTAATAATTTGTACATGTAAAGCATATAGATAGTTTCTATTTGATTTGCCAATAATAAAAACATGGTCCTGTTTAATGGTAAACTGGATGCCATGCTCACTTTCCTATAAAAGCATCTGATCTAATTGTTGCTGTAAAAGATGCTGAGCTCTAATATTTGAGACTTGAAAGGTAAGTTTGCAGACTTGCTACAGATGACTCTATTCCCAACTCACATTGACATCATAAAATACTGAATAGGAATGGCCATAGGACAGATCTTTGGGGGAACCCCCTCACTTACCACTGCTTATTTATACTTGACTCATCACTTATTCACTCTAAAAAGTGCAATTCATTATGCAGTAAACATATCCAGTATACAATATATTGATTATCGTTGCATGCCAGAGACTGATTCATTATTTTAATATGTGATACTGTTGAATGCTTTAGAGAGATCCAGAAAGATTAATCTATATTCACATACATATCATATCCATCCAAAGCCAATGAGTAAAATTCAATAGGCTGGATAAACATAATCAACCTGTCATAAAACCGTATTGCCTTAAGTAAGTTTCTGCTGTCAGTTTTGTTGTTATGACTCAGTAATTTTTTTCTGAAAGAGTTTAGACGGTATTGGCATCAGAGTAATTGGATCATAGTTATATGGATCTTAACCATCTCATCCTTTAGATAAAGATGGGCTCCCCATCCATGTAAAGCAGAGTTCCTCCCTAACCCAATTCAAGTGCAACTTGGACAATTGGATGGGAAACTGGAAATTCATCCCTGGTTTGGCATCTATGTCTCTAATGGACACAGGTAACCTGTAAAT
This sequence comes from Protopterus annectens, assembly GCF_019279795.1. NCBI lineage: Eukaryota > Metazoa > Chordata > Ceratodontiformes > Protopteridae > Protopterus > Protopterus annectens. The sequence goes on along the minus strand of NC_056735.1, from coordinate 1,775,741,794 downwards.
GGTTCATCTCCCAGGCCCATGCTTATACTTAAAGGGTGTCATAACTTGTCAGAGATTCGGGATGCATGGCTAGGCTTAAAAAGACCCTTGTGGTTGCTAGCCTAGTAAACATCTATGAACCTATAAGAGATGACTATTGTAGACTATCTTTGTTACTTGACAAGTGCCAGTCCAAAGGTGCCATTCAATGGATTGAATGCACAGCTGTCAAACACTTTCAGCTGTGGTCTTATCTATCTGATGTACAAGAATTGAAACAGTGTGCAAGGCTGATGAAAATGTGCTGATTTAATGATGAAGTGTATTGTTATACATGAAAGCGCTCAACCATATCGTGTAAAGGTTCTTTTACAATAAAAACTTGTTTTTTTGGAATAGAAAATAGCGTGGATCGTGGTTTTAGCTTTGGGACATTCTGTGCTGATTACTAGTTGTTCATTGGACCCTTAGATATTTTTCGGAGGAGTGTGCTGATTTAATGTTTTGTGATATTACAGTTATGTTGTCTGAAAGATGGTACAAATAAAGTTATGGGTGGGGCACCCCCTGATAAAAAGCTGTTAGTTATATGGGTGCACTTGTCAGTGTGTTTGCTGTGATGTGTTATTGTTTGTACATGTGTGGTGTAGGAATGTTGGCTATGACATGTAGTGTGTGTAGGATTCCTGTCAATCCATCAAAGGTGATTTCAGTGAATACAAATAAACCAAACTCAGTTCACTGAAATCACCTTCAACAAACATTGAAACAATTTTTTTGTGGGGGGGGCAAGCCCCCCTGCTTCTGCATGTTGGGAGATACTCTCACATCTCCTAGAATTATATATACCAGCTCCAAGGTTACATGCCAATGTAGAAAAAGGCAATCCCCACTTTTGTCAAAGGCAGTTTCAATGAACCGGCTTTGGTTTCACTTGCGTTCACTGAAATAACCTTCAATGGGCTGACATACTCCCATGTGTGTATTATACGACAGAGTATTTATTGAATATGCTGTGTTTGGATCATGCATGGTAAGGTGTGACAGAATGTGTGTTGGCTTTTTTCTTTAGCTTGACATCTAGCCATATAGTTCTTTTCTTATATTTTTCTCCTGAAGCCACACCTGAGGATAATTAAGTTTTAAAACATCCTGCTTCCTTTTTATGTGGTACTTTACTGGTAAAAAGGCCTATAAATCCTCCACTACAATTGTGTATTAATGGTTAATTTTCTGTCTCTTTACATTCCATTTCAATTTTGCCATCTTCTTGTGGGTCTTTTCCAATGATTGCACTGTCTCATCTCTGCCAGACTATGTACAATTCTTATACTTAGCATATCTTTTCATTTCCTAGTTTCTTAATTTTATTATTGTCTGCAGTTTAGCTCACAGAATGTCCATCTTGATGGAGTTAAAGTCCACGATAATGGCCTTATGTTGATGGCTGGTTTAAAGAAAGCATATGCCATTCTACCATTATGAAGGGTATGACTAAAGTCACATGGAATAATGTCATTGTTAGAGGCCTCACATAGATAAAGATATAAAGTTATTCGATGGTATTCAGGGGAATTTCACTAATAGGGTTGGATATATGGAGAGATAGCCAAAGTACAGAAGAATGATTCAAAGCACTGGACATGTACATTTTATGGGAAAGCTGTTGGAAAGCACAAAATGTACTTAACAAACCACTGGGAAACATAAAAGGGAATACAAAGGGTAGGAAGAAGGGGTATAGGTGACTACTGAAGGTGGAAAACAGAGGATAGAAAGAAGGGGTATAGGTGACTACTGAAGGTGGAAAATTCAGATATGACAATGAAATCCCTTTTTTGCAGAGAGGATGCTGGGTCATGGAACAGGCTGCTAAAAAAGTGGTAAGGAACACAACAACAAACAAATATTGCATGGACCTGGCATGGCTGGAAGATGGAAGGTTGGGGATTTTTTTTTATCTGGGAGGGTTGTGAGAGTTATTACTCTTTTAACCTTAGTTTGTTTACTAATTTATATAAATGGGTACATTAATAAATTGCTATGCAGAAAATTGCATCATGAGTTACAGATCGCTAACACATTATACTTAACAGGAGCTTAAGGAATGAATCAGAAAAATGTATGTTTAACTGTAGTCATTTTGGTTCAGGGTCTTTAATCCTCAATTCCTTTAATTTCACAAAAGGGAATGGTGGAGTGATAAAAGTTGGAGGACTGACATATTGTGGCTGGAAAAACATCAGATCCGAGCCCTTTGCAACTTCTTTTTGTCCTATAAACTGCAAATTACACTGCCACTGGTGGTTCTCCAAATCCTCTAGTTTAGCACAGAGAGCTGTGAGCCCTGCTGAGTAATTACAGACTCCATGCTTCAATTCTTTTCAACATATTTTCTAAAACTTCCTTCTGGTAGCTGCTCTCAGCCTATAATTCTAGCATATCTTGCAAATCTTTTGTGACCTAAAGTGAAACTTTGTTTGAATCTTTTTTCCAGGCTGATAGAGAAAATGACTCCATCAGTATTATACCATCAACCTGGTTTGTCATTTTGGCCCTTTTATTCACCTTGCAGGGCTCCTCACAGCATCTTATAACAAAAACACTATTTTGACTTTAAAATTGTTGAAAAGTGATTAGGAAATTTGTATTTTGCCTGGTTAACAGAGCTGTATCTCTGCATTTCTCCCAGCATGCCAATCAGCTCTGCCCTCTCAAAAGAAAAATTAATGTTGGTGTTGCAAATTTTTCCCTACCATTTCAGAGTATCAGACAGAAACATTTACTGGACTCTGTCTATTATTACTGTAACTTACTGAAGCCAACTGCAAAGGCAATGTTGGATTTACCTGCAGGTTATAATTTCATCATTGGCAGTCTGTCAGTACCCTGCAGTTCACTTCTCGTCTTAGCCATCTCAAATCCTGCTCCTCTCACTTGAAAATATTTCATCACTGCCTTGCAATCTGCAGGGTTTACAAAGAACAGGATCATTGCCATAGCTACTCCCAAATACATGTCATAGCAGGATACGTGAAGACAGTATTTATTGGCCATTAGTTCATTCAGGTATTTTTGCTGTACAGCTTGTTACCCCTCTGTCATCACTGGTCCTCTTATAAAAGGTGCAGCAATACAAAAGGTACAATATAGCCTTGTTTCCTGCCCTCTGTATCAACAGTTATTGCATTATTTTGTGGGACAGTGTTGACAGCACTAAGGATACAATGATTTTTAATAAAGGAGTGGATGAGAAGTATGGCTGACATTATGTTTTTGCCAGTAGAACAGTGCACTTTTATAAGGGAGTGTAGGGTGTGTGTGTGTGTGTGTGTGTGTGTGTGTGTGTGTGTGTGTGCGTGTGTGCGTGTGTGTGTGTGTGCGTGTGTGTGTGTGTGTGTGTGTGTGTGTGTGTGTGTGTGTGTGTGTGTGTTGAAGTGAAGGGAAATGGAAGGATATCTGGAAGGATCTTGAACATGAAGGAAAGGAAGCTATGGGAGGTGTACCTTCTGAATAAAGTGAACTTTTATTGTGCAGTATCCTTTCTTTTAATCACTTTTAACATTAGAAGAGGAGGGATTGGATGATAGAAGAAATACAAACATTAGGGGAATTGAAGCCCACAGACCTTTCGGATTTAACTGCTGTTTTGATTACATCATCCCAATAATTGTTCTAATAGCATTAGGTTATAAAGTATAGCAAAATAAGTAAATTGTAAAAGTGAACTTAGTGTAAGTGGACAGAACTGCAGACATTTTTTTTTAATTAGAAAAATCAATAAAATGCAAACTGCATGCAATTAAACCTGTAACAATTTTTTTTTGGGAAGGTAATAACACTTTAACAAATAACAGGCACATGTAATTACTGCAGCTATAATTAAGTATAGGTCTCCACCTGCTTAAATAGTGACAGTTTGTACTAGACTGTAGTGTTCATTACATCCAAGTGATGTCACCAGATGCATCTGCAGTTGCCTACTACTGATGTCAAATATTATTTGTTCATATTTGCATTAATAATTCCAGTAATTCACAAAATATGTGATGTACAAGTTTTTAAAAGATTTCATCTTAAAGCTTACACAATGGGAAACTTAACTGTATGAATATTTAACTTCTTTCTAGTGCAGGTAAAAATCTATTAACTGTTGTTTTTATAATATTAATTTATGTAGATATAATTTTTACATTTTAATAAGTATCTCACCAGGGCAGCCACGGTGGTGCAGCGGTTAGCGTTGCTGCCTCACAACAAGAGATTCTCTAGTTTCGATCCTTGGCTGGGGTGACTTCTGTGTGGAGTCTGCATGTCCTCCCTGTGGTCGCGTGGGTTTTCTCTGGGTGCTCCGGTTTCCTCCCACATCCCAAAGACATGCTGTAGGTGGATTGGACACTCTAAATTGGCTCTAGGTGTGAGTGCGTGCATGTGTGTGCCTTCTGTAGAAGGTTGGGCACCGGGCTGGCAACTCAACACTGTAAAACTCCACTGCCAGTCATGAACGGACAGGCGATCCACTGTGGTGACCCCTAACCGGGAAAAGCTGGAAGAAGAAGAATAAGCATCTCAACAACCAAGTAACATAGACAGATCTCCCTAGCTCATAGCCTCATATGAAAGCTCTCAACTAGATGAATAAAATGCTGCTGACAGTATGTGTGTAGCTTGAGTAGTTACTGAGATATTGTAAGTTGTTTACTAAATATTACTAACATAATAGTTATTGTGTTAACTGTGACTTATAAAATTTGGTTTAAGACCTAAAACCTAAAGAATGATACCACTATAAAAATGGTTTCTGTTGAAGAGTTTGCCATTTATACTTCTTTCATAATCCCTATGATTCCAGAGATATGAACATTTGTTTGAAATGTGAGGACATAATTTGATTCTGTCAAAAGGCTTAGGCTCTGCCTATTGGAAGTTACAATGCAAACTTCCTGAGTTCCATTGGAGTGAATGAGTTAAGAAAGAACATGAACATGTATACCTGTTGTTGTTACTGATTTCCATTCAGGTGGATTGCCACATCATTTCTTAAATATCTGATGCCGTGGAAAAAAATTGCTCAAGAGCCGGATTTTATTATAGATTGAGTCACCGAACTGACAGCATTACACATCTGTTTTCTCATTATTCATTTCATAACAGAAAAAAGTCACTGCTGCTTGAAATAAGTTGCTAGATTGGCAAGACAGCTGTGCAAAAGGTGAATCTAAAGCAGAATATGATCCTCTAGGGAAAGATTTGTATTTAGAAACCTTCACAGGATTTGGAGCTGTTCCTTTCCCAATTAGTATACATAGTGAAGAAGCTACCTTCTCTAATATCCTGATTTTATTTTTTTCATTTTGCACTGTCAGCTTGGTGAACTAATCTTATCATTTTTCCACAACGATTCAGACAAAATCTGTACTGAATGAATTGTTTTCTAACAGATGTAAGGATCTCTGAGCAGAATAGTGTACATACATGGCAATTGAAAAGACAACTTCAGCCAAACAGAACTGACTACAGCTAATCTAACTAGGAGATTGGGGTAAGTTGTGCACAATACTGAAAGGAACTGAAGTAGATTTTGTGTCTTAAGTATTTAGCTCTCACTGTGAATAAATGATTTGAAATTCTTTGTAAACTGATTATTTTTAAACTGTTTTTGTAAAACTGTGGATATATTTTCTACATGTATGCAAATTATAAAACTATATTTATTTGTTTTTTGCTTTAACGTTGGGAACTTGAAACTGTTCAGCTTCCTGAACTATAACCTTGTTTCTATTTATTTTTCCCAATTATAAATAGCTTATAATATTTTCCATCAGTTGAGCAAACTCTTTTTCTATTGCAGTCACTAAGTTGAAGGTGCAGTTTATTTACCCGATTAACTAATAAATGAATTAAAATATGAAATTAAAAATGCATTATGCAGAAATCAAGAAAAATCATTTCGAAGAATCATTTTAAGACTATTCCAAGCTAAAGACCATTGTCAGAATTATTAAATATATGATGCAAAATTACATTATTTTCATTATTTTGGAAAATTTATTTTCTTTGTATTGTTTTAGTGTTATTTTTATGTGGGAAAAACAGGGAAACCTTCCAGAAAAAAAGAGATGTAAACCTATATGTGGTGTCTAAGACAACATGTTATGATAGTTCTTTAGCTTTACATACAAGGTGATATAAATAAACATTATTTTAGGTATAAGGTATACAATGTTGTACATTCACCCTTAAAAACTTGATCTAGAACCATTGTTGCTAATGTACCAAGCAGACAGGCACAATGCACTCTCTGATTGGTATCAGTAATAAATCGAGCCTTATCTCAGACTAAAAGTGCTGATTATTCTTGTCTAATTAACTTAATAGTTGCTGCAATTTATTCAAGCTGTTTTTTGTAAAGGTTTTGATTTAAAAATGATTAAGGGAATTAGTCTTGAAATGGTTTATGTCAACAAACTGTTTTTTCTTGTATTTCCCCATTTTTTTATTTATTTTGTTACATTACCTGTCATCATTCACAGGCAGCTAGGTATATATCAATGCTACACTGTATGTTCTTGTTGTTATTATTAAATAAAAGGGTTTTTTTTTTGCATTTACTTCTAGTAATCCAACATACAAAGCTTTCCACAAACCAAGAGCAGGGGACTTGCTCTTGCTCAAGACAGGCACAATGCACTCTCTGATTGGTATCAGTAATAAATCGAGCCTTATCTCAGACTAAAAGTGCTGATTATTCTTGTCTAATTAACTTAATAGTTGCTGCAATTTATTCAAGCTGTTTTTTGTAAAGGTTTTGATTTAAAAATGATTAAGGGAATTAGTCTTGAAATGGTTTATGTCAACAAACTGTTTTTTCTTGTATTTCCCCATTTTTTTATTTATTTTGTTACATTACCTGTCATCATTCATCAAGGCAGCTAGGTATATATCAATGCTACACTGTATGTTCTTTGTACTTATTTATAAATAAGGTTTACTTTTGCATTTTACTTCTAGTCATCCAACATACAAAGCTTTCCATGGACAACCCAAGAGCACTATTTGGGGACTTGCTCAGAGTCACAAAATAGGCAAACAAAGGTAGAAGGAATCAAACCCTGTACCCTAGCCTATGGGAAGCATTTCCTTAACAGGAAAGTGCCTTAACCCTTAATGCTAATTACCAGCCATCATATCCTGTACATGAAGGAGGAGAATATGTCTCAATGCTTAATGGTCAGTTAGTATTCCCCATAAAAACATCTTTTTGTAACATAAACAAATATAGCTATCCATTTTATGTTCTCCATTGGTATAATAATATCTTCTCCATCAAGCTTTTAATCTCATTATCCTGTCTTTTTTCATTACAAATAGTAATGGTTTACTTTGGCAGAACTTTGATGGTGGCACCCTAATTCATAAAAATGCAGGATTTAATACCAGTCAACGTTGCAGGTTCAACATTTCTCACAAAACATTTCCTCATACAATTTAAATTTGTCTCGTACTAGTTTAAACTCATGTTTTTCCACATAAAAAAAACACTGCAACAATATAAATAAGTACTTTTCCAGTGCTACATTAACTTTGCAGGTAGTTCCTCTAGCATTGTTTTTTTTTTTTTTATCACAACAGGGGTTGACCCCAATCCTGGGGCACCTGCATGGTCTATATGCCAAATTTAATTGCAATAGATGTGATATTTAGCTTATTTCTTTATAAAGAATTGTGTGTGTGTGTGTGTGTGTGTGTGTGTGTGTGTGTGTGTGTGTGTGTGTGTGTGTGTGTGTGTGTGTGTGTTTGTGTAGGATTGGGGGTAGTTTACAGTTATGTCAATAGCTATATGTTTTTGCCCTTTTACAGGATTTGCAATTTTTTGACTTTGTGTACAGCACCAGCCTCTGTGTCTTTTTCTTCCCCAAATGTTGCATATCCCTGTCTGTGGGAGAATGCAGCAAGTTGTGCCAGATTCATAGGCATTTGTAGAGTATCCATGACTGCAAAACATTGACTCTGATGCTGAACTCGTATGACGGACTCAGCAAACATAAGGAAGCTAACAACACCTTCACATGTTTCTGAAACACAGCACTGGAATATAGTATACTTACACTGTGGCAGGAAGATGTGGCAGAGAATGCCAAAAGTATGCTGTTGTTTCTAAGAAATGCAGCAGATCAGGTGTATCTGCCAGTGGTTGGAGGAGTAGAGTCAGCTACAACAGAAGGCAAATGATGGTAGTGAGGATTCCAGTACTATGCTACAATGCATTTATACCAGGTCTCTGACCTGGAAGTGATTGTTAAGGAGCTGGTGTAGGTTACGTGTCAGATGAATGCAGCATGCATTATGGAACAAAACCTTTAGAGGGTTCCTTGCCCAGCAGAGGACCCACTTAAAAAGTAGGCCTATCACTGACCATACTGGCGACTGGAATATTCTATCACTACATGAATTCCACTATATCAGTGTGTTACTGTGCTGCCTCCCCATCCTAGAATAATTCCTGGCTACTATGTTGTAAGGCTGGAGAGGGTTAAAATTTCCCAGCACCACAGGTGAATGTCATGTGAAAAAGGAAGGCTGATCTCACATATTAGTTCTCCTTAGAGTATTTGTTGTCACTGACTATACCTACAAGGCTCTCAAGGCTCCAGGTATGAAAGATGTTGGCATATGCATTAAACACAAGGCTGGCATTCTTTGTATTGTAAGTCTGGCATTACACATGTTATGACACCATCAGGCTTTCAGCATGAGATGTATGTTGTGTGAATGACACACACATTTGACAAATATCTGGCATTAATCTGTAGTTTTCTGATGGACATTTATAAAACTGACACATAGTCAATGATTGGAGGGATACATAAGTAACACCTGACAGCATGTAGCATTCTGTTGAACTACTGAACAGGCATGATATTAATATGTGTGGAATTACAGATGGCAGGAACTACTGACTGCTGACTGTGATCTGAAAGCCATTCAAAGGAGTTGAAAAGTCCTGTAATGAGGCTTAGAAGCAGAGATGATTACAGAGTATGTATTGCATATACTCACAACTGCACTACGATAAACATCTGAGAAACAGCTCTTGTGGTCATGGTATGTGCCATGCTGTATGGTATAATTATGTCAAGGCAGCTGCTTCCCAGTTCAGGATGTAAGAGCTTTAGCATTAAAGCCTCAGCTTCCTTAAGTAGCAGGAAGAAGATGGCATTGAAAAAAATCCTGGAGAGGAATATGACAAGATTGCAAGAGCTAGACATACTCCAGAGACCTCAACCTCATTACCACAATCAACAGAACAAGCTGGAGGGACAGGTTCATAACCCAGAGACTACCCATGCTATGGGATAGACTTTCCATACAAAGGGGTGATGTTAGTATTTTGGGGGCCCCCAGCAAATGTCAAGTTGGGGGCCCCGTAGGCACTTCCAGTCTAAGTATCACTCTGTCACTGCCACCCCTCCCAAGCATCCTTTGAGTTCATGCTGCAGACTTTTAGGAGTAGTATGCACAGACTGACCTGTAGCTACAATGCTCTTACATTACAACAGGCCTGTCTGCAACACTATGTTGGTCCATCTCACAAAGGGACATTCAGAGTTACTGGTATTTAGTTGCAACAATGATACATTATAACAGCTCTATGTACAGGTCTAGCCTTAGATGAAATGGCATGCTAGGCCTACTATTTCAGGCCCACACTCACCCACACAACCCCCCCCCACACACACACACATACACACTCCCTCAAGTCCTCCCCTCTGTTTCTCCCCAAACTGCGTACACTACATCTTCCTTCCTTTTCCCACATTTTACTCTTCAGCTTATTCACTAAGCCATAACTTTCTATATGCTCTGAATTGTATTTTAAAGTTTTTTTTTTCTTCTACATAACATTTTCATCCAATTATATCTTGAACAGAAATTATGATTAAGGAAAGAAATTCATTATTGCTGTTAAGCTTTAGTTTTCCTTGTATCCTTTCCACACAACTTTTCTGACCAAGACAGCACAGAAGTAATAATTTAGGAAATAACAAAAAAAGCCAGGGTTCAAGAAGCCATAGTGTTACAGATGCTCTGGGATGCACTTTAGAGCATTTTCCCATCATTTTAATCCAATGTTGGCCTAAACTAAAATCATGAGTAAGAAAAGAATTTGACTTATTTTTATTTATTTATTTGTTTTTCAAGGAAGATATTAAGCTGTGCCCAAGGCTGATTGCTCAAAACTGACAAAATAGTAGCTCACAATAAACTAACAGAATGTTGTGAGGATACACAAGTTCTCTGTGGGAATAGTGCCTGCCCCTCTAACCACTCAACAAAGACAGTCAGTGTCAAAGCATCCCTATGGTGTTAGATTGGGATGAAGGGAAAGATTCAAATTGCCAGAGTAATGTATTCCAACTAACTGCTGACATACGTATATATAGTATGCCTCCTCACTCCTCACCCCAACAACCTTCAAAGCAACCGCTTTTATAAATGTCTGATGTGTGATTGTGAGGAAAGTGAAAAAATAATGATTACAGTAATGTATTCTACTTTGTTACTCCTAGGCAGTACACTGCCCCTGCAGAAACTATAGTAACCTTCTTTGTACACCTCTGAGGTCTCTGAGAAAAGTAAAAGAAACAATGGCCACACTGCCCCCAGCCCAGACACAAGCCATAATGACCTCCTGTGCACACCTCTAAGGTTTGACTGTGATGAACATTAAAGTAATAACCACACAATTTCCCCCTCCCACACACATACATAACATACAGCAGTTTTCTGTACATACAAAGTTGAGCAGGGCTGGTTTTAGAATTGATGCAGTTGAGAGCAGAGGTCATTTTCAGCTTTATCCCCTAGCAGGGTCATGTCACAGCCCTATTAAGGTCAGAGTGTAATCAGAAATTAATACATTTTTCTCCTCTTCATTTTTCCCCAACCAGCAACAGCTTTTGTGGGGCTCCCTCACAGTCAAGGATGATTTAGAGAGTCCCCCCAAATCCATTTAAATAGTCTTGGGAGTAGGGGTCACCAGACACCTAGAAAATCCAAGTGTCTGAATGCTCAGTGATATATTTTATGCCTTACTTTTGGAATATAATTAGTTGTTAGCTGCATTTATTACTGATACCCAGAAGAATAATATATGTGACGTGACACTGTGTGTGTGTGTGTGTGTGTGTGTGTGTGTGTGTGTGTGTGTGTGTGTGTGTGTGTGTGTGTGTGTGCACGTGTGTGTGTGCCTGGCCTTTTACAACAGATCTTGTCTGGTGGATTGGGTGTGAGCTAGTAAAATATAGTAGGGAATGTGAGTAAGTTTCCTTACGGTAGATTTTAGCAACATATTGTTACTCATTATTACTCAAATACCCTACTATATTTTATTAGCTCACACCCAATCCACCAGTTAGTGCAAGCTACAAGAATGGTGTATGAGGAGGATGAATTTCTAACAGAATGTGAATTTTTGAAAAGCATGTTTCTCCACAGAGGATATCCTGAAACTTTAATTTTGGAACTTGTACATGACGTTCAGTATAAAATATGAAAAGGGTTATTTAAACCCATTTTGTGTACACATCAGGTGGGAGACATGGGAGTGACATGTTTAGAATCCTCCTGCGACAACACTTCAGACACCATGGGAACGGGGTATGATGCTATTACACAGAATATACAACAAAGAGATTACTCAGTGAGTTTTATTACCCCTTTTAGTATAGATGTTTATGGAATTAAGAACATTTTGTGTAGGAGTTGGAACCTCCTACTCACTGACAAGGCACTTGAAGAAAAAACTGGTGTTAAACCAACCTTGATATTCAAGAGGGGTAGGAACATGAAAGCTATATTGGAGGGGCACTTGCACAAAGCATACAAAACGCCAGGTATGTTTAAATGTGACTCATGCAAGTTTTGTAAATTCATTTGCTCTGGGACCACTTTTTCGATGAGGGATAGGACCTACAGGACTGATGGAAGGTTTAACTGTAACACAAAATCCATAGTGTACTTAGCTCAGTGCCAAGCTTGTCCAGCATTCTACATAGGTAAAACTGACAGGAAGCTCAGAGAAAGGGTGTATGAGCACATATACAACATTAATAAAGGGAAAGTGGAGAATGCCTTAGCAGGTGTCCTGATAATACCTTTCTCTTTAGAATTATCACGCAAGTTGTACCTGACACTAGAGGGGCCCCCTACCAGTTAGTATTGGAAAAACATGAACTGTTATGGCAGCTCCGTTTAGATGCAAGTAGACCACCAGGTCTAAATGAAGTAACATCTATAACTTGTATTTTAAAACTAAGAAGTCTGTGTAGATGAGACAGCCCCTTTGAGAGACATTTAGTAATCAAAGAAATTGACATGAACATATTTTATGTATCTTATGAAGGATGTATACATACACTTGTGTAGATAACTTTTTATATAATAATTTTTTAACAAACATAATTTTTAGAATGTATTTTATACTGCAGACATTATGTTTATTGTTGGATATAAAGGTTTTAGTTATATGTAGTTGCTTATACAAGAAAAGGTAGGATGTTTCTATATGAAGAAAAAGAAAGAAGAAAAAAGAAAAAAAGCTGGTTTGGTGTGACCTTTGAGTTGATCAATTAAGTAATTAACTTGTAATTAAACAGAAGGGAGGGTGTGTCATTCACTATATAAGGCATAAATTTTATCTGTGGTTTGTCTGATGAAGTCTGGCTACTAAGCCGGATGAAAAGCACTTCATGTGTATTGTTTGTTTTATATATTTTTATTCTTTTCATATTAAAAGTGTAGAGTTCAGTCATTTGCCTCTCAGTGGTCTTTGTTTGCAGTTGGTTTGTGGTTGTTCAGATTTTGGATTTATTAGGTCCAATAAGTTTGATCCTGGGTGGCCGCGGTGGTGCAGCAGTTAGCGTTGCTGCCTCACAGAAAAAGGTTCTCTGGTTCAATCCTCAGCTGGGGTGCCTTCTGTGCGGAGTCTGCATGTCCTCCCTCTGGTCGCTTGGGTTTCCTCCGGATGCTCCGGTTTCCTCCCACATCCCAAAGACATGCTGTAGGTGGATTGGACACTCTAAATTGGCCCTAGGCATGAGTGTGTGCATGCGTGTGCCTTCTGTCAAAGGTTGGGTGCGGGCTATCAACCCGATACCGTAAAAAAATCCACTTCCAGTCATGAGCGGACTGGTGATCTGCTGTGGTGACCCCTAACCGGGAAAAGCCGAAAGAAGAAGAAGAAGGTCCAATATGTTTGATCCTCTGATTGGAGGGTGTACTGTCTGGTCCAGGGTGCTTGTGTTGTGAAAGCCCAGAAAATGTTGTGTTTGTGAGTTCAAGGCAATATACATTTCTCTGTATATAGAGGGTAATTAAAATCAAAAACGAAAAATAAGCGCGCTGGAACAATCAGAAGGAGTCAGAATACAAATTATAATAACAAAACTTAAAAACAGAACTTTAATAGATGACAAAAGTTTTGTCATCTATTAAAGTGTTGCTATTATATCTTGTACCCTGACTCCTTCAGATCATTCCACCACACTTGTTTTTCATTTTTGAAGTTTGCATAGTGTGCACTGCTACTTTTGATTGTTTCTGTAGTTTAAGTCATCCATGAATAGTGGATTTTTCTGGATGGTGAGTGCCTCTAGTAGGTCTAGGTAAGAGTAGTTAGCTTCATGGATCGATGGATCGTAATGGATGACATGTAGCTGGCCAGTACATGGTATGAAACCTTGTTTATGGAGACTTGAACTGGATGAATTCTAGGGCATTATCTTGTTTAAACAAGCAAGAGTTGCATTTACTGCTAACATGCATTGAAACACCTCCACCTTTGGCTCCTGTCTGTGCTGCTGTTGGTCTAAATGTGTGGAAGGCACTGTAACCTTCCACTGCTGGAGTACTTTCTGTGGCTTTAAAGCAAGTCTCAGTAACAGCACAGATGTCTCCATTCTCCAGAGTGAGAACAGCTTCTAGGATGTGTAGTTTCTTGTTTAGGCTAATAGCACTGAGGTTTAACACCTTAAGGTTGGTTTGAATTGTTTTGGCTATGTTGGTAGTTTTGTCATTTTGAAATTGCCTAAAAAGGCTGTAAAATGGATGGATAAAGTTTTAGCAAATATCTGAAAGGGGGGGGGGGGGAGTGGCAGGTGCAGAACATCCTTGACAAAGAAAAGTGGTCTGATAATCATGTCATCCTACACTGATAGACATTGGATTCCCCTGGAGTAACACCAGAAACTAAGCCAATAATTAAAATGAATTATTTCCATTCATACTGTGACATCATCCTTGGTGAAGGTAGAATGCTGCTCAATGCAAGGCACATACCTGTCTGTGACACACATTCAGAGAGATCCATAATGCCTCTTTTCATTTATTCCAGTGAGGTACACCTTAGGTCATTTATACCCACATGGGCTATGATAGAGTCATATTGGTACCTGTAGCACAATATTATTACTGATCCCAGCTCCTGATAAGCAACTAGCTTTTATCTTCTCCTTGTCCATCCTGATGAGAGGAGTATCTGTGTGTCATACAATAGAATCCTCTGTGACCAAAGTAGTAGGTAAATTGTGTGCTTGCCTTATGGGCTTTGCTCTTGGGGATCATTGCATGCAGGCTTATGTGTAGTGTTAGGTGTTTCTTTTGGTGTGCACTTTAGTGATTGCTGAAAGTAAGTGTTGTAGTTTGATGGCTTAGGAGGTCTTTGAGGTTTGGACAGGTTTCCTTTAAGTGTCTTAGCATAAGAAGGTCTATGTGTGTGGTGAGTGGTATGTGTGAAGGATATAGTGTCTGTGTTTTTGGCAACCTTGTCTGTAAGTGAGATTTTTGTCTCCAAGGACATTTTGTATGTATGGATAGCTCTCTCATACTTTGTTAGTTAAGTCTTTAAGGATTAAAAGACTGTCTGATTACAGGAGGCAATTGATATGCTAACTCAGAATGCCCATATCTACCAATCTGGCAACAGAGACATCAGAAAATTGCAAGTCCATGTTGTCAGGACCTATATTAGGGTTGAGCTATTATGGTTTAGGATCTTGGTTTTACAGGGTTCACCTAAATGGTGTCTGATAGTGTCATGATCTTAGTACTGCATATTTCTAAATACAACTAAGTTCTGAAAGCTACAAAGCTAGTATTTAGACTAGTTTTCTTCTGCATACTGAACAAACATTTATGCATGTATCTCTGTGTTTGGGGTATGTTTATATATATATATATATATATATATATATATATATATATATACACACACACACACACACACACACACACACACACACACACACACACACACACACACACACACACACACACATTTGTCTCTTTTTCTGTCTACATATGCATAGACATATATATATATGTATGTGTATAACATGTGTATAATTTTATTTGTCCTCACCTTAAACCCCAGGTAGGGACATGACAAATTCCCACGTCATGCGCTGTGTAGGAATTTAATCTGACATATTCATGCTACTTACTTAAAAAATCTAAAATGTATTCAGCCACTGACATCTCCCTAAAACAACCTCAAACCCAAATCTACTCTTACTTTAACTTATAAAAGCAGAAATATGGACTGCTTTTTACATTCACGACAGAATAAAAAGTGAAATAAATAAAACAGTATCCATTGAAAGTTAATTGGAACACTACATCCCAAACTAAAAATAAAGTAAAAACATATGCATAAATGTAGTGTCCAAAAAATGCATCAAATAAATGAACTGTCATTAAAAAAATAAATAAATAGAATTTACTTTAAAATTGGAGTTTAACACCATGCTTGATGCATGTCATTCATATAAAGTATGCAGATACCTTAAGAAATATTCATAAAGTTCTTTGAAGTCAGTGGAAAATGCTTACTCTAAAATGGATGAATAGAATATGTGGAGGATCTGGCTAGTGTGATACTTAAAATGCTTTGCATTATGGAACACAGTCACTCAAGGCAAAACCTGTTCCTCAAAACTTTATTGCAAGATATTTTATGTGTCACACAGAAGATGGGACTACCTTGTAAATGGCACCAGTTCGATGCATCTGTCATTCTGTGTATAATGTCATCTACCTCATTTCTATTTGGTCTGTAGATACATTGCAAGTGTTAAGCAGCTTTATGTTTAGCCATTGTGTTTGAACCATTGTAAATATGTTCAAAACCACACACCATCGAAGTCTTCAATAATTTTACTTAACGACCATTATGTCTTATTCACTATACAATGTTAAAAAACATGTTGCAAAATAGTAAATATATGAAAAAAAAAATGAACAAACACAGGAATCTGTCTCATTCCAACCTCACCACCACAAGTGTTAAGGAAAAATAAAAATAGAGAAACTAGTGGTCTTAAAACTTCCATTATGAGCTCAGTCACAATGTTGTTGTGTCTTTTGGCTTTTCCCGGTTAGGGGTCGCCACAGGAGAACTCTGGTCTGCTAATGATTGGCAGTAGATTTTTAAGTGCCGAGTTGCCAGCCCTGACACACAACCTTCAGCAAAGGTATGCCCATTCATGCACGTCTCCACACAGAACACGCTTTAGCTGAGAATCGAACAGGACAATGTCTTACTGTGAGGCGACAATGCTACCACAGCACCACCACCGCAGTCACAATAATCTCCAAAAATCATGAAACCCAGGTAGTGTTCCAAAGCAGCAAGCCTTTATTCATCACAGACAAGTGATCCTCAGTAACAAAAAAAATCAGAACAATTTTAACAATTTTAAACATATCAGCTTTTATACATGTAGGAGTAAGTGTGGAAAATATATATATCTTTTAATTTTAAACTAGCCTATTCATGGCAAACAATATAAACAGGGCTGTTAAAGTCCATTTTAGAACACAAGTACCCACCTCCACACACTGCTACTGATGAGGTCAAACTAAAATGTAGTTAAGGAAAACACTACCTATCTATTTGTTGTTAAAAGTCTTTTTTATGTATATCTTTTTATGTATATGTTATGCTTTTCTTAATACCTGATCTTGGAATGTGAGTTGCAAATTGTGTTTTCCTTAAGTAGGATTTAGTTTGATCTAATCATTAGTAGTGTGTGGGGGTGGCTACTTGCTGTTCTAAAATGCACGTTTACAGCCCTGTTTATATTGTTTGCCATGAATAGGCTGGTTTAAAATTAAACAATACATATATTTTTCACACCTACTTCTAAGCATATAAAAGCTATGTTTAACATTGTTAAAATATTTTTGATTTTTTAATATTGAGGATTGCTTGTCTATGACAAATAAAGGCTTGTTGCTTTGAAAAGTATTAAATACAGTGTGCATTGTTAAACTATGGCTATTAAATGAGCTGCTGTCTGTAAATACTACATGATCACGTGTACTTCTGATCCTGAAAAAAAGTCAGTTTGGAGCAAGAAATTTACATAAAAAATAAATCTCTCTCTCTCTCTGTATGTATATATACATATATATATATATATATATATATATATATATATATATATATATATATACATATATATATATATATATATATATATATATATTTGTGTGTGTGTGTGTGTGCAATCTTAACCAGTATATTGTACACATACAAACACACACACACACACACACACACACACACACACACACACACACACACACACACACGCACGCACGCACACACACACACTATAACCAAGTAAGAAAGATTTTAGTTAGAGGATCACTTGAAAATAGCATGGTTTGGTAATGAGCTTTGCTGTATTCATCAATATTCCATTTTTTTCTGGATCCATTTTTTGTCTGTTCCACATTTCAGTTTCATTGAGTTATCTTGCATTGTATTAATCATAGCTTATTTACTAGCCTTGCATCTTTCATGGGGCAATTGTGGCTCATCCCCCTGACTCCCTTGATCTCTTTACTGCTTCCCTCTTTCATGGGGAAAAGCCTTGTACATGGATGCATGCTGATCCTAGGCTTCTTTAGTCACTTCCAGAACATCAGCTTCAGAAGAGGAGGTTCTGTATCTATTAGAGTGAGACCCCATCATCACTGATCCAACTTTCAGGAAGGTCATATGTTGTATTACTTTGGTCATTGATAACAGCATCATGAAACAACAGCAACCACAAAAACTTGGGTGTAGGCCAATGTATTAGCCTGTTGGGATGCATTGCAGTTATAAAGATGTCCATATTATGGGTTTCACTTTTCCACCCCTCCATTTTGTCTGCCCATCCCCATTTTTTATTTGCAGTACTTGAGAGCACTGTCATAGTTTAGAAACATATCTACCCCTATGATTCGAATGTTATCCTTATATATATATATATATATATATATATATATATATATATATATATATATATATAAAACCCTGAGCTGCTAGACATGCTACACCTAAAGAAATCCCAATCCCTTAGAGCCACACACTCTAGGGACCTAAACCTCATCACCACAATTAATAGAACATGGTGAAGGTATAGATTCCTGTCCCAGAGACTTCCCATACTCTGGAACAAAGTACCTATCTATGTCAAGTAGAGTTCGTCACTAGCACTCTTCAAGAAAAATCTTGATGAGTGTATGGGCAATAGGAAATTCACTCTGGGCATCACATTGGTGGCCCTGCTAGACAGGGGAGCAGGTAAATAGCATCCATGGGTGGTGAAAGCCAGGGAACCTTATTGGTTAGGTTTACGTAGGGCCTCGGGACAATAGCCTAGTACCTATCTATGAACCTATGAACATATATATATATATATATATATATATATATATATATATATATATATTCTCAACACTACTCACATGATCTATTATCTATCTGACAAACCAACTAATACAATTGCTCAATGTTTAACATCTACTAATGCATAAGTGCCTTTTACACTGTAATAGTTTACTTTAATTTTATATGAATATAATCTAACTAGTTGTATGTGTAATTGTTAATGTATATTATTTAATATCTTCTCATGTATATTACTGAATGCCTGTTTAAAAATGTTTGAAATATGTCGGAGCATTTCTCCATGGACCTCTGCTGAAAAGGGTTTTTGAATAAACCCAGTCAGATAAACCTGGTAAACAAAAGCAAAATTAAATAAATAAATTTTGTTTCCTTTCTAACTGGCCGCAAATTTATGTGAGAGTATTAAATTTGTTAACACTCCATCTTGTCTTTCATTCCATAATAGTGAGCTTTATTGTACTTGCCTCTTGTACCTCTCTGGAGAGACCTGCTTCTTTGAGCATGTAGCATCTCCAGCAAATTTAAGTCCTTTCATCGAATGTTTAAAGGTCCCAAGTCTTTACTCTATGAGAGTGTTCCTAGCCTAGAAGATATCTATGTTTCCCCTGGATTGTTTTTCCCACTCTGTGGTTTCGATCGTCCCATGTGTGAATATCAAGTAGTCAGTCAGGCACCAATGAAAGCTGTCTCTTTCTAAAATCTACATAGCTGCCCAACCTTACTAATCTTTATCAAGATCATTTGTACTTATACAATCATGTCTGGTCTGACATACTATATATTCCTGACAGTTCTTAAGGCTTCATCCTTTGTTTCACTGATCTTGTATGGTGCTATATCATTTTAGTGGATTATTTTGTGGCCTACTTGTTTACCAGAGTGGTATCGCAAGCTTTTTTATTTGCAACCACATCTGCCAGACCACCAGCTTCTGCCAGTATTTTATCTAATTTGGCCAAGATCAAGTCTTATTTATTTATTTATTTATATTTACATTTGTTGACCGGGAGAGTTCGACTGGACACAGGTCCGTTTTCAGCAGAGGCCCGGGGAGAAAAGCTCCACATTAAGTATTACTTACATTATACAGTTAAAAAACGTAGCATTTAAAATATAGACATTAGTCCAGCTGAGGATGTCAGACAAAAATAAAACATAGATGTAAAACAGCTGTAGAATATAGTACATTTTTAAAATATGGTGACATATACTAAACATGGTTACAACTGTAGTTGAGATTCATCAGTGAACAATTGATACAATTTGTTCTTGAGGTACATAACAGCCATTAGCAGTTGTTGCTACAAGAAGTTAATACTATGTGGTAGGTAACTAGTTATTATTGCCAGTTTTGATCAAGTTTATATTTCTCACACTCAGGATACTGGAATTTAAGCATCAGCTCTCCATTTGACCATAAAATAATACTTAATTTGGATACTGGTGTAAGGACCCTGTTTCAAGACGGTCAGTCTCTTCAGAATCAACAACTGCATGCAGTGATATATGAAAAAAAAAAACATAAATACACAAAACCACAGCAGATTAACATTAGGGACAAAGTCCTCATTCTTACTTAATATAGTTTCTTGGTCATTACAACACTCTTTTAACTACTTGTCTTTTTCCTAAGCAAAAAAAAAAAAAAAAGAAGAAGAAAATAAACTTTTGCATTGTATAAATACATAGGCTACTTAAATATAATAATATGAGAATCCAACTTTACTAGTCAAACTGATCCACAGTTTATTTCTTATAAGGAAGGAAACATTGGGTCATTCAGTCACTATGCAGACCCTGACAGTATATAACTAATTGCATTATTGCATTGCTTTTGGTTTGGCAAATCATACAAACACGTTGATTAGTGTGGTTATGTCTCTCCCCAACAAATCAGTAGCGACCTCTGCACCACTACAGAAATCTGCCTACCCAATGTGTCTGTGAGGCTTGGTATTTATGCATATGCACATTCATGAATGCTGCAAACCTTACCGGTTTCATGACCACCCTGTTTTGGCTGTTGTACAGCATATGTTATACACCATACACCTATAACTGTGGGCTGAGGGCTCAGTGCTCAGTTCTCACCTAAGTGTCTTATCATTCCCACAACAACAATTCTTATATGGGAATACACTCACCATAACAGCAAACAAATGATAGGTTCAGTGCTGCAGAACTGGTCGTTTCCCTCTCTCCTACTGGTTGTCCAAATTATGTGACAGACTGCTCCTTGTATATATTTATTATATGCAACATTCATAGATTTTTATGAGTGTGTTGTTTGATTATAAGATTAGTAAGTTTGCTTGTAGTTTGTCCTCCAAATGTTTCTGGTTAACAGAAGTTTATTGTTTATAGTACACATCTTTGGTACAGCTGATAACATGCTCTGTGTTTTCCTGCCTTGTTTTTCTTGTCCATAGCTTCTTTAGCCTCCCCCAAAAGGAATTTGTTGGATGCACAGATCTGTAGCCACTTCTACATATCAAAGAGTAGAGTACAGTGGTATATGAAACTGTTTTCATTTTATACCGTATCTCATTCTAATGGCCATAGCATGAGGTTACAGCCATTGGCCCATAGGGCTACTTGAGAGTTGAAAACATGCATTTTTGTGTTTTTAATCCTAACATTATTCAAATACCTGCTGTCATTTTGAATGTACTTACAGACTGTATCAACTACAAGTATAAAATGTTACACACATGCCAAACCAAGTTCCATTATACAGAATAAGATATTTCATTTATTCTACAAACCAGACCCTCTCCTCAAGTATTTCAGTAATGTATATTTTTAGGTTTCATTTACTGCTTTTGATTGATTTTAGTATGCTGCAGTCTTAGTTCAGATAGTTACAATCAGGTTCCTATTGCCAATAAAGCAGTTTTGTAATTGAGTAAATGCAGATAGTGTTTTGTTCAATGCTTTTTTTTTTCATTTTAAAAATAATGAATTGTTTTTCTAAGTTGGTTAACTTAGATGGCCAGTGTTATTTATGGATATTGCTTATATTTTGTGCAAGCTGTGAAGTTATTTATTTGTTTACATTGATATGAATGGGAAGTACAGTCCTTGTTTTACTTTATATTTTAAATGTTATTTTACCTTTTGTGTGTTAAGTATAGATTTTAGTTAAGTGAGTTGTTGTATGTGGGCCTTGGTGTTTTGAGGACTTTAATAGCTTGCTTTGATGATGTGGCACAGATGCAGATAAACTTGCAATGGTGTTTTAAGAACATATGTAAATTTTGATGATTCACCAAGAGTGTAGATAAGCAAAACACAGTGTGCCAGCTATATGTTACATCCTTTATCTTTGATCTGACATCAAAATGAATGAATAGTGAATGCATGCTTGTGTGGGTATGAGCACATTTGTGTGTGCATGTATATATGGTTAATATTAAGTATGTGTCTTTATGTACATAAATGTACATGTGTCATCTTTAAACTGGTAGTATATCACACACACACACACACACACACACACACACACACACACACACACACACACACACACACACACACACACACACACACACACACATGTGCTGGATACATCATGTACGTGACTCTTGTTTTCACAAATTTTTTTTTCATGTTGCTAGATTTATTTGAAACATCAATCAAAAAAGTGGCCCCAATAAGGGATATTTAACATGGCCTAAATACAAAAAAGTCACAGAACAAAAAAGAGAGACTACGCTTGCAATGCAAACCAAATTAAAATTATAACAGATACTATATGACAGATTTAAATTCATGCAGGCATAAGTTCAGTCATCTAATATTACATTTCTTTCTGGTAGTACCTTTGCTCATTTATTTCAATCTCAACATAGCTCACTATGGGTCATAGCAGTAAATGGACAATATTAGCTATTGTCTTGAGGCTAGATTATGCAACTGCTCCACTCTTCCTTGTCAGACGTGTTTGCTTCTGCTTTAGCTGTATCAGCAGCTTGGAAATCTTAAAAATAAATGCCCAAATAAAGCTTGCTACCAATGTCTCAGACTCTGTCTCTGCATTCTGTCTCTTCTCTGTAAGGTAAGGAAACAGTGACTGGCACAGACAGTAGAAATACCAAATGCTGAAATAATTTTAGTATTGCATCTGATGAATAACACTGTGTTTTTGTTTATTAACTGGTTCCCAGTATTTTGAGTTGTATATGTGTGAAAGTCTCTTCAGGGGCATGCATATGGTTATTTACTTGCTTTAATGCAGCTTGCATTACTTCTCCTGAACAGTGACAGCTTGCTGGCTTCATTGAAAAGCTAACAGTATTATTTATGATTTCAGGTCATTGTGATGCTAGTAATGATGTAGGCATTATATTGTTAAAGAATTACAACAGTGCTTTACAGCATGTATTACATAAAGTGGCCTTATAATCTGATGTGACATTTTATGTCACATATGCAACGTGATCATAAATGTTTTTTCATTTACAAATGATTTTGCTAGTGTAGTCTCAAGCATTCCCCAAACCTGCACAGATATACGAGATCTGAATGTCTGTCTAAAGCAAGGCAGTTTTCAGCATGTGCTTTGAATGAATGAATGCTGTTATATGCTGTCACATTTCCTATGTAGCCTATAAACATTCCTATCATCTCTACTGCAGTAGTCTGAAATTGCATTTTAAGCATTTCTCTGGAGAAATTTATAAATCAAGTTGCTACTTGTTTTGTCCAGGGGGTAGCCATCACATTTTAGTACCTTCATGCAAATCTGCATTATATATTTTGGTATTGAGTTGCTCCTCCCACAAAAGATGATTTTTATTTATTCTTTTGTTAACTGGGTAAATGCACTGGCCCATCATTTTTATTCTAACTTGCTGGATAATTTGATAACAGCATTTTAGTTGTGTCACTGAAGTAAAATACTTGTTAACAAGATTATTTTACATCTCAGTTTAGGCTCTAAGCATAAGCTATACATTTTAATGTCTACCCATACTGATCACATGACTGGCCTTTCAAGGCATAATAGAAGCTTGGAAAGAGAAGCATTTTTTATTTTTTTAGAATAAAGGTTTCATATACTAGATCCAATATAATTAGCAATATCAAATCTGTATATATGATTATTTTAGTTGTTTAATCATGATGTATGAGCCTTCAAACAAGTTTAAGTTTATGTAGAAAATCAGAAAATGTAAAAAAAAAAAAAAAAAAAAAAAAAACAAGGCCAACTCTTGAAGTTAAACATCATAAAACTATACTTAAATAATCACATTTGAAAGGCATGGCAAAAGCCAGTAATGCATGCCCAGAGAAGTCTTTCAACTCCATATATAGTAGAAGCTGGTATAACCCATGTCATAGTTGTAATAATGTGCTTACTGATATAAGGGTTTGTGCTCTGTCTAATATTTATGCGAAGGAGAAAGCCAAACTAATAATATAAAAAGGCAGCTCCAAAGATATTTGAAGAGAAATTCAGGCAAAGGCACCCAGGTATGGAACATTTTACAATACAAAAAATTAGATCATAAAGGGGGAATGCAGAATAGAAGTGTAAGAATTGATTAGACTGTAATATACTGTAATTAACTGAAAATAACTGAAATGAGACTGAAATGAAAGTCTTTATCTGTTAATTACCCAAACTCATGCTGAACAGGTGTCAGTCTCTCTTTTATGGACCAAGTCTTGTGTACTTTTCAGAATTAATTCTCCAAACATTGTAATTCATTTACTAAGGCTTTATTAGATGTTCACAATATCTGAATACTGTCTTCATTAACAGTGCTGATATTCTGATTGTCTTGAATGATATATTTGACCTGTCTTCTGTACTCAGGCTAAAGTACCTGCATTGTTGCTTAATCTTCTCTGTAATGTCAGGTCGAACAAATTGACTGACTTACCTAACTGTATCTGAAGTATGTTTAATAATACCAAAACCCTATAATGCTTTACATGCCTTCTTAGCC
>NC_056735.1:1775674616-1775712116 GCF_019279795.1 Protopterus annectens | reverse complement strand
TGGCCTGTACTTCTGAGAAGTAGATGCCGAACAATAGGGGGCCAAGGACCGAGCCCTGTGGGACACCACTTGTGACCGGCTTGGAGTCTGACATAGCACCAGCAACTCTAACCCTGTGGGTTCTGTCCTTAAGCCAGTTTGCAACCCATCTTGTGACATATGGGTTTACATTTAAGATGGTAAGTTTTTCTACAATACCCGAGTGGGGTATTGTGTCGAAAGCCTTTGCAAGGTCAAGGTAGGCTGTATGGACTGCCTTTCCCTCATCAATGGCCTTGGTGACTGTTTCGAAGAAGTTGACCAAGTTCAAAAGGCATGATCTGCCCTTGACGAAGCCAAACTGGGTCGGGTCCAATGTCTGCAAGTCCCCTATATCTTTGTTTATGAGCTCCATTATGATCCTCTCCATAGCTTTGCAGACTAGACTTGTTAAGCTTATGGGGCGGTAATTACCAGGGTCCGTAGAGGCACCGCCTTTGTGGAGTGGGACCACAGTTGCCGTACGCCACTCCTTAGGCATGTATCCTGTGGTAAGGCTGAGATTAAACAGCTGCCTTATGTGCGGGTTTAATTCCTCATTTAGCTCATGTAGCACACAGCCGGGGACACCATCCGGTCCCATTGATGCTGTGTTTTTAGCTTTAGAGAGAGCAGCTTTCACCTGCGCATTTGAGATGTCTGGGAGGTTACACTCCGCTGGGATAGTTATCTCTCCTTTAGGGGGGGAGAGGGGGTGAAGTTTGCACTGAACCTGTCTGCCAGTATGTTGGCAATGTCTGTGGGTTCAGTGATTTTTGTATCATTTTGGACTAATTCTGAGCATATCTGGGAGTTTCCACCCAGGTTCCTAACATAGCTGAAAAAGGCCTTATGATTGTCCTTTGAATCCATGGCAATTTTTCTCTCAAAATTGGCCTTAGTTGATTTTATGAGTGCTCGTATTTTTTACTAATAATGATCAGGGGTGACTTCCCTTTTATGGATTTTGTTCTATCATGTAATAGCTTTCTCCTCTTATTGTAAAGTTTGTTAATGGCTGGGGTCCACCAGACTGGACGTTTGCCCTTTGCGGAAAGAGTCTTGGTTTTATTTGGGATTGCCTGATCCATGCAGTCCTGGAGGTGTTCATAGAAGGCATTTGTAAGGGCTTCCGCAGCTTGGGTTGTGGTTTCCACTGGCTCAGGGGCCTTGAAGGATACCACACCAGTCTTGAGTAGTGCGAAGTTTGCTTTAGAGAAGTTCTTCACTGTGGTCTTTTTTGTTTGGGGTGGGGGCGGGATGTGGATTTCCAGTGAGATTAGTTTATGATCAGATCTCACCAATGAGGGATATACTTCCGGTGTGGAGCATTTTGTCTCCATGTTTGTGATAATGAGATCTAGTATATTTTCTCCTCTCATGGGAACAGTGACTAGCTGTTCCATGGCATTTGAATTTATGAACTCCAGGAACCGTTGGGCTAGAAAGTTAGGGCTTGAGTAATGTTCCCAGTCTATATTCGGGTAGTTGAAGTCACCCAATATGATGGTGTTTGGAGATACATTTATACCCTCCAGTGTCTTCAGGAAGGCTGTGTGGGGTTCCTGAGTTTGAGAGGGTGGCCTGTAGCATGCTACAATTTGTAGAGCAGTTTTGCCTATGTTTAGTTGCACCTGGATGGTTTCGAGCTTGTGCTTTGCCAC
Organism: Protopterus annectens; assembly: GCF_019279795.1. Taxonomy (NCBI): domain Eukaryota; kingdom Metazoa; phylum Chordata; order Ceratodontiformes; family Protopteridae; genus Protopterus; species Protopterus annectens. Next base: position 1,775,710,434 of record NC_056735.1, on the reverse strand, counting down.
CAACCTGGAGGTGTGGGTATCCTTTATGAATATGGATACACCCCCTCCTTTTGTGGTGTGGTCCGGGTTTTGGGGCCGGAACGCATGATATGAGGTAAAACCTAATAGTGCCGGGTGCTCTCAGGAGCCTTGAACCAGGTTTCAGTTACAGCACAGACATCGATGTTCTCCATAGTGAGAAGGGCCTCGAGTGCATGCATTTTGAGATTTAGACTTCTGGCATTGAGCAGCATTACCCTCAGTTTCTTCCCATTTTTGTTTTCTAGGGTGGTAGGTTTAGAATTTGAGCCTTGCCTAAAAAAGGCACCATGGGGGTGGCAAGAGCCTTAGCCAATATCCGGAATCCCAGGGGTGACAGGTGCAAGCCGTCCCTTGCGAAGCAGCGTGGCCTGTCAAGCATGTCATCCCAGGCAGACAGACACTGGATCCCCTTAGAATGACACCAGACATTAAGCCAATTGTTAAAGCTGATTATCTTGTCTCTATATTGTGGCATCATTGTTGGTGAAGGAAGGATACTGCTCAGGGTCAGGGTCATACCTGCCTGGGCTACATAATCAGAGAGCTCCTCTATGTCTCTTTTCATGTAGTCCAGGGAGGTACATCTCAGGTCGTTCACACCAGCATGGACAATGACTGTGTCATATTTGTACTTGCCGTGGAGTGACCCGAGTGCTTGTGTTATGTGGCGGATTCTAGCGCCCGATAGCAGCTTACTGTGACCCTCTCCTTGTTCAGCCTGGTGAGTGGGACGTCAGTGTGTCTGACTATTGCGTCACCTATGACAAGTATGTTTGGTGTTGTATTTGGCCTTAAGGGCTGTGACTGCTTTGCACACTGATTTTGTGGTTTATGTGTTGCTTGTGGGGTGTCTTGAGGTAGCAGTTGTTTGGTTGTCTGCTTTGGAGGCCTCTGCTGTTTAGGTAAATTTTTACTCAGAGCCTCCGAGTATGTCTTTGTGTGTTTATGTGTTTGATTCAGTGGTGTGGTAGCATTATGTGAGGCTGGTTTTGTGGTGTGTGTAGTTGCCTTCTCCTCCTGTCTGGTCTTGCCAGTCCTGAGTTGAGAGAGCTCAGCCTCCAGTTTGACTAAATAGCTGCATCTCTCACAAGTATTTGTGTTATGTGGAAGGAGGAGAGGGTTGTCTGTGTACATGAGGCAGTTATAACATTGCCTCAAGATTCCCAGATTCACCAGCTGGACCGGAGAGGAGATTGACAACTGACCTTTGGACATGCTAGAATAATATTGGGAATTCCTTAATAATTGAAAACAAGGGCCAGTGGGGAGTGAGGGTTTAGTGCTTTTAATTTTTAGTTCTGACTTATATAATTGCTTTAGTGAGCAAGTGCCAGGTAACTTGAGTGCAATGTGTTACAAGTAACTAAATGCAAAAACGACAAACAGTAACTATCTTTCAAGTGAAACAAGGAAATAAGTACAGTAAGCAATGCAGATATCACTAGTGATCCACAGAAGTGCTGAGAAGCCACGTATTAGGTGGAATTAGCGTTCCAGGGAAATAACAAGCAAACAAACAACAAGCATATAAACAAAGCTAGATTCAGCAGGCCTGGATCTAGTCTATGCTACAGCAAACAAGGTGTACCAATTTCAGTAAGATAAAGTTCAAATATTCAGGCACTATAAAACTGCTCAGGTTGAAGTTAGTCCTGAGCACAAGTCAGGATTAAATTAAATTACACAGTAAACTGGTTAACAGATATTTTACACATTCGAGTTAGCCAGGCTTGATACATTGACATAGCCAGTTAAGTGACAAATGTTGTTTGAGTCTAGTTTTAAATTGACCTAAGGTGGAAAGTAAGGTAATATCAGCTGGAAGTGAGTTCCAGGATCTACTTACAGAGTTTGCAAAGAGAGAATTGCCGGCTGTTATTAATTTTGCTAGTCTGAATTAGTAGTTTGTTAGAGGATCGAAGCGGTCTAGGATTGTTATAGGGGGTGATAATATTTTTAAGTGCAGGAGTATTGCCCGGATTATAGAGGATTTTATAGGCCATAATCAGTTGGTTATACTGGATTAGGCAAGGTAGTTATGCTTTCATTTATCAATCACCCTCTCTAGAATTTTCATGCAATGTGACAGGAATGGTATAGCTCTGTACTGAACACAGTTGTGAATGTACCCTTTCCTCTTGAACACTGGCACTAGTATGCTTATTCTCCAGTCACCTGGGATACTCATAGCTATGAGTATCCTCCAAAGCCGATTCTCTCCTATCTATCTATCCATCCATCCATACATCCATCCATCCATACATACATAACCCTTTTTTTCCCATTTTTGCACATGGGGTCAGGGTGTCACTTCAACAGTGACAATCATCTAGACCCAAGGTTTGCACCACATTGTGGCTAGCCCTGCTGCATTAGTTCTTTCACAATACCCAATTGCATGCACACTCACACCTGTGACCAATTTAGAGTGTCCAATCCACCTACTACATGTCTTTGGAATGTGGGAGGAAACCGGATTACCTGGAGGAAACCCACACAAACACAGGGAGAACATGCAAACTCCACACAAAAGGCACCCCAGTCAAGAATCGAACTGGGGAATGTCTTGCAGTGAGGTGACAACTCTAACTGCTGTGCCACTGTACCATCCAGTCTTTATCACATCAGCTGTAACCTCATCATTTGAGCTTGCTGCTTTCCCTGACTTCATTTTCCTTAGAACTATTCTTACTTCTTCCATGGTGGGCTCCTGCTCTTCTCTTATTGTAGGCTGTGTCTGGGGAAGTACAGCTGCTCTGTAGTTTTCTCCATTAGAAGCTGCTGGAAGTACTCCTTCCACCTGCCTTTGATGTCCTGGACTGGTGAGCAGGTTGTTATTTGCACCCCTTATGAAGGTTGCCTGACTGTCTTCTTTATCTTTCTGTCTTTGCCTTGCAACCCGATATACTTTCTTTGTGCCATCTACTGAGTCAGCTTCCAGAAGTTGGTAGAGTGCCTCTGATGCCTTGTTCTTTGCTATTGCAACTCCTTTTTTAGCCTTCTTGTTAGCCATTCAGTATTCCCTCCTAGTGCTGTCTGTCTTTTCTTTCTCCCATTTTTCCCTGTACTCCTTCTTTCTTTCGATGACCTGGACTTCTGCACTCTTTCACCAGCTTTCCTTATATACCTTATTTGCATGCCTGGCTCATCTACATATATGTTCTGTAGTCCTTGCACATGCTGTTTTGAGGTGCTTTCGGTCTTCTTCATCTTCACTTATTTCCTCTTCTTGAGGTGCTAGAGCTCGAAACAATTTCTAGAACTGTTGTGCTTTCTCTCCAGTTAACTTCTTGTTCTTCATCCTGGTCTCTGGTGACCTTGGAAGCCTTCTATGACCAGTGCGACTGCAGCTGATTGTGTCAGCCAGTGTTTTATGTACTGTGGGCTGACTGTTCCACTAGGTATGACTTTACAATCACTGATTCTACCCCATTGTCCTTTCCTTACTAGGAGGATGTCTAACCAAGCTGCACGTTAGCCATTCTTAGGTTCATAGGTGTTTACTAGGCTAACAACAAGGGCCTTTTTAAGCCTAGCCATGCATCCCAAATTTCTGATGAATCTTGTGTGCGATCTTGTGACAGTATCTCTTTTTGAACCATGTGTTGCCTACTATCAAGCCATTTGCCAAACAGAAGTCTAGAGTGGCCTCTCCTTCTTTATTTCTATTGCCCCACACATGTGGACCCAGGCAGTCCTCATATCCTATTCTGACTATCCCGATATGTGCATTCAGGTCACCCATTATCAACACCAGTTCCTGTTGTCATGCTTTATATAGTAATAAATATATCTGTATGTATTATATGTGTATATAAATTTATAATGTTTGTGTGTGTGTGTGTGTGTGTGTGTGTGTGTGTGTGTGTGTGTGTGTGTGTGTGTGTGTGTGTGTGTGTGTGTGTGTGTGTGTGTGTGTGTGTTTAATGAGAGTTCCAACTATCTTCTGTAGTGGTAGTGTTATGGGAACAGCTTTGTTTTTTTTGGTTTAAGATGCAGGTTAGAGTTAGGGTCAGGGTTATCATGTGTTACCACTGTGGAGCAAGAAGGCTTTACTGGTTACAATGGATCCCGTAATCCAAAAACTCATATACATCCATAAACCAAATAGTTCAGCTAATACTAGGACCATAGATGTACTCCACTCCAACAAATAAATGCAGATGGTGGAAGTACAGATATATAACACAGTGCTTACCCAGCTTTCTAGAACAGACTAACTCTACAAATTAAACAGTGTGACATACTGTCTGCCTTTAGAAAGAATAACTGGCTGGGTATTCATAAATTTATCCCATATGAATGGCCTGACCTTTCTTGAAAAGAGAGGAAAGGCTTAAGGGTGGGTACTGGCAAAGCTGAAATGTCCTTGTAGCTCAGTTAAGTTGCAATTCCTATAAGCCTGTGACATATGACTAAGTCACATCCTTGTATGGAAGCAGATTTAGTGGGTATAACATGCTTCGGCCTACTTTTCTGGTGACTCTTGGGTGACCTGCATGGAGCTGCAGTATGTGGGAGTGGAGAAGGAGTATGTGCTGTCTTGTCTGCACTGAAGTCTGAGATATTTTACAGTGTGTCAAGAAGACTTACACAAATGGTATATGCATGGTAGTTTTACAGACAGTATATTTCAGACCATAACATGTTCACATGACTACTACAAAAAAAGCATATCAGTCAAAATACTTTAAAGCACTTTTTGGTTTTGTTTCAGGCCATCCTGAGATGCCAGTTTCTGTAAGCTTAACTCAACTCATACATGAAGAGATTTTGGTTCTTGCAGGGGAACCATATCATTAAAATGAATGTGTTTCCTCTCATGCCAGTCTCTGTTTCTCAACTCTCATCTTGGGCTGCTGATATTTGTAGTTCCCCAGATTTTCACTCCAATTATTTTTTTTCATATCTGTTCCAAGTGTGTTAAAAGCTTATAAATAGAGCACTTACAACTGTATACATTGCTTTATTATTATTTTCTGCAAATATCAATCTCCACTGAAAATTCAGTTTTGAGTCTGCATGTCCTCCTTGTGGTCGAGTGGCGCTCGAAAGACATGCGTAGAATGACCGTGCCTTTGTTGAAGGTTGGGCATTGAGCTGGCACCTCAGCACCATAAAAATCTATTGCCAATCATTAGCGGACCAGAGTTCCGCTGTGGTGACCCCTAACCGGGAAAAGTCGAAAGAAGAATAACATTAACTAAAATGTTGACTAAATATATAAAAAAAATTGTTATATAATTTTCAGTTTGTGGTAAGAGAAGCCTGAGTCATTTGGTTTGCATATTAATTATTCTAAAATTGCTATAGTCACCCTTGGCTTGATCTTGGACAAACTGGATTAAACAATAGGTGCCAGCAGAGGTGAAAATGGTCATATCCAACTTGATGAGGTGCTAAGTGCATTGGTTTCTGGCTTGGTATTGACTTTCATTTCATTGAATGAGGTTTAAATGTTGAGCTGTTTAAAATGTCTTTTCCATTTCAATGTATGTATTTATCTGAATGTGTTAACCAGTGTAGTCTATTCATGCATTCATTTCAAAGTAGTAAAGTCAGATATTGCCTAGGTGAATCATGTGGAGAGAGAAGGCTTGTCTTAATTGTTTGGGGGTGGGTATGCTGTTTTATGAAATAATGTATGTAGTTTTCTACAGAATTCTGCTCAGTTGTGGAACTCACAGTCACAAGGGAAGGTTGGACAAGAGGTTAGTGCACCCTTATTTATTAAATTACTACTTTTTAAGAATTTTACTTTTTGTGGTTGATGATAGTGTTATAAATGACTGTCATGATTTGCTATAGGAATTTTGGAGTAAGTTTTACAGACAATGGCTATATTCTGCTGTTTAAGCTGCTCTGTAGAGTCTGTGCAAGTTATCTGGAGAAGCAGTTAGCTTTGTAGGAGATGGCTGCTTGAAGAATTGATGTGACTTGTTTAAACTGCATACTTGGACATTACAAGTAAGTGAACATTTTTATGTTTGGGAGATTCTGATTTAAACTGTGTGTTATTGATGGCATCTCGTGTTTGGTTTCATTACTGGAGAAATTTAAGTAGACGGTATGTATTTGATGTACTTCTTGTTTCCATGTCACATGGTTTATCTAGTGTAAAGCTTTGTAGTATAGGTTTAATTTTAATTTTTTACAGTTATTAGTTTTCCTGCACTCTTGAGTGTGCAGTAATTTCAGTGTGTGTGTGTGTGTGTGTGTGTGTGTGTGTGTGTGTTAATGGAGGAGTGTTGTTTACATTCATCACTGGTTTAGCACCTATGTCTATAATGCAAACAGGTAACCTGTAAATGGTTCATCTCCCAGACCATTGCTTACACTTATCAAGGGTATCAGAACTTGTCAAAGATTTGGGATGCATGGCTAGGCTTAAAAAGGCCCTTGTAGTCGTTAGCCTAGTAAACACCTATGACCTATGACCAATGACCTATTGCTAACTGGCCATTTTTTTATTGATTGCTTGGGAGTCTGGTTTTCTAGGAGGTTCGAGGGTTACCACATTCTTTTTGCTTTGCTCTGCAGGATTTTAGCTCAACTGATAAGATGTGGTCATTGTTAAAGTTTTTAGTGTGATTCATTATTTAGTTATTTTTTATAGAATATTTATTGTGTTTTCCTTTTCTGGATAGTGACAATAAGTGTAGAATTACTTTTGTTGAGGGGTTATGAAACCAGCGTTGTTACTTTACCTCCTGGTGCTGTATGTGGCAGTGATTATGACTATATTTTATTGCTCAGATACTTTCTGCTGGCTCAGTTGAAACAACGGTCCCCTTCACACAAAAACATGGGTCCAGTAAGACATTCTGGTACCTGCTTACAAGCCTACTGGGTGATATTTTACTTTACTGGCTCACCAGATGCGCAGTAGCAAGCACCGCCCAAACCCCGCCCCAGCTGGTTGATGTGTCGCTGTTCTGATGAATAACCAACATGCCGTGGTTTTCAAGCCTGAAATGAATGCCAAAGGTGTGAATTTCCACAACTTTTCTTGTAGGAGAAAGAGCAATTACATGTTTTCTTTGCTTTTGCAGGGGGCAAGCCCCCTGCACCCCCCTGTGGGGGCGCTGCGCCCTCCACATCCCCCGCCAACTCCGGCTTACTGGCCCCTGGCATGATGCATACAATGAATGTAAATGAGCAGCTGAGTTAGACAGCCATTACTATGGAGTGTTCCAATGAACGTCTTGTAATAATTGTTAGCAAGTATGTTGGAAATGCTGCTCATCTACAATCATTGTATGCATGATGTCAGCAGCTAATATGTATGGCATGCCAATCATGCCTTATTTTATATACAGGTTCATTCATCAATCATCCGGACCACACCCACGTCTGCGCAAAACAAAAGGTGAGCCAGTAAAGTACAATATCACCGCCTACTGAGTAATGCTACAGGTTAGTGTACATTTTTATGTATGAGATTGTTTAAATTCTCTTTCATTATTTATGTCAAATCTTGAATTTGGACTATATATTGTAGGAAGAAATAAGTATGAATGATGCTTTCAGTGTATTGTTATGCCATGTTTTGTGCATAACTAATTCATAGATTTATCCTAGACTATTGACCACCAGTGTCTTTACAAGTCCAAAATCAGGCATAACTTTTACATATTTTAAATATTACCCTATCTCATGTTAGTAGGAGAATAACCTTATTTTCAACAACATTATTTTCCTGAAGACTAATAGCTATGAAATTCTAATGTCTGATATTACAGTCTAACTGTGATCTTCTTACCAGAAAATCATAACATTTTATAAGGAGTAGGGTAATAATATGAGGCAAAATCAGGGGTAGTTGAGCAGTATGAAGTTATTAATGACCAGTAATATTGCTTTCAGTCTGATGATTTTTTTTGTGCTGTGGGTGGCCAGTTATTTCCACAGATTTTGTTATCTGGGTGCAGTTTTTTCTTGATTTTCATTTGGGCAGTTGTTGCAATCACAAGTTTTATATTAGATTAGATTAGATTAGATTAGATTAGATTAGATTAGATTAGATTAGATTAGATTAGATTAGTGGGGTGTAAGATGAGGCAACATTTGTAAGGATAAGGTCAAGCATATTTGTTTACTGACGTCTGATTACCGGGAAAGTCTATCTGGTTAGGTGTCCATTTTTATTGGATGCCCAAGGAAAAAAATTCCACAGTATTTCAGAAACATTTTGAAAACAAATTTAAAAGTCTCAGAAATAAAACAAAGCATCTACAGTTTAAATAATTATACCAAAGTGGACATAATGTAACAAAATTAGTTAAAACAAATACAACTTGTATAACAATAATTTTATTATTAGAGAAATTTTGGATAGTTTTTAGCAGTTAAAGGTAAACTAGTATAATACAGACAGAACTGCAAAATGAAGTTAGGGAAAAAATAAGTTATTACATATCTAGATAAAGTTAGAAAGTGAGTGAAAATGGGGAATAAGGAGGTGTAAGCTATGAATAGGAACTTGTTCATATTTAGGAATATTGTCATCCTGAGGTTGAACAAAAACAGAGAAAGATTTTGGCTAAGAACTATTTCAAAATGGTTTTGAAGGACTGGAGGGAGGGTATTGACCTGATGGATATAGGTAAGGAGTCCCAGACCTTAGCAGCATGGTATAAATATAGATCATACCCTGCAGTTTTGATAGGATTGTGGACAGAATGGTTTTGCAGCAATACTGTAGTGTCCTGGCTCACCAGATGCGCAGTAGCAAGCACTGCCCTAACCCCATCTGAGACGGTTCACGGCTCTCGCTATTAATGAATATTCCTTACAATGTGCCTCGAACATGAATGAACATTCATTATGATGTGCCTTAAACACGAATGAAAACAGTCTATGTCTGGTACACCATAAGTGAATGAGTATATGAATTGTCAAAATGTGTAGTTTGATACCGTGTCTCACTGATTCATTTTTTGGTTATTATTAACAGCTACATGCCCATTACGTTGATGTGCCTGTCACATCAGTGTGCAGTCAGACACAAACATTGTCCACTTATTTTCTGACCCACCTGGTCAAACTGTGGACTTTGATACCCTTTCTCACAGTGCCATGTTTTGCTTATAATTGACAGCTACATACCCGTAACATAGATGTGTGTGTCACATCACTGGGAAATCATACAGAAACATTGTCAGATACCATGTGTCACAGTCTAATTTTTTATAACTGACAGCTATATACCCTACATTTGCAAGAGGCTTCACACAGAGGATTTGCACAGCATTGGCAGCAGCTTTAAAAACATAATATTTGCAGATCATCATTTCTAAATTTTAAGCAGAATGTATTTATAGGGTTGGTAATGGATTAAAAACAAGTGCATTGGGATGTCCTGTAGTCAGAGCTGCTTAGCTGCAGTTGGTAATCAAAGTGGCTCATCTACATTAATTTTATTCAGGATGTTAGTGGCTAATATGCATGGCATGCTAATCATGCTTCATTTCATATTCCATTTTACCTGTCAATCATCCTGGCCACGCTCACTCCTCCGCGAAACTGAGGGGAGTCAGTACAGTACAATATCGCCATTGTTTTCTCACTGGATCATAATGATGGAGTACATAGTTGTATAGAATGGTATTTGGTGCTAGACAAGCAGATGATTGTTGGCTAATGTTGTAGGTGGGTAGAAGCTCTGTGTATGTTAGTTGATGGGTTAGCACTAACCAATTTAGGCTTTCAGTGCTGTACAGTAGTGGGTTCTGAAAGGGGCATTTGCTTCAAATTTAGCTACTTTATTATAGCACTGCTCAAATTTTGCTTTTTGTGCTACCTGGAAGGTAGTAAGAATGGGTGATCCATAAACTAGTGAGGAGAGGTGCTACATAGTGGCAAATGTAGCTTTAGTTGTGTCGGTGAGAATGTTTTTGGATGTGTAAAGCATTCCAAGTTTTTGGTGATTTTTTTAATGCATTTTTGTATGTGCATGTCAAATGTAAGATTATAGGTTCTTATGTAAGTACTAGGGTAGCTGCTCTTGCAGGCCATTTTATCTAGCTAATTTCCCTTGCTGTGCTTGAAATAACCTATTCCACTTGATTATAGATTGGCCTTAACTGTCCCATGGTTGATAATTACATATTATCCCTAATGCGGATAACCGGGATCATACCATAGATAAGTTGAGTGGAGCCATGGTTAGGATAAAGCATTTAAAAGCTGCATCTGCCCATTTGTAGTGCATGGAGCAGTTCTGGGGTAGATTTTCTGTTTCCCATCCATATATCTAAGTTGCACTTGAAAACGGACAGGGATGAACTTTGTTTTATGTGGCTGGAAAGTCTGTTGCACAGCAGCAATATCCTCTGCGAAATACACCTGTCCCTCCAAACTGTTCTATTAATGTTGCAGAAGAGGTTTAGATGCCTAGGCAATGTATTTCTGATGCTATTTGACCTACTGATGTGCAGTAAATTCATTATTAATAGGTCAGAGTATGCCTTCTATGCGAGACACAGGTCACATCTTAGGAGTCTGTAGGATACCACGTATAGTGACAGAGGTTTCAGTCAGTCCATGTAGGACCTGTTGTTTAGGCCATGTATCCCTTTAGTAAGGTATCTTTGCAGGAGATCCAGTTGTTGCATGTGTCTGAACAGATACATGCCAAAGGGGGCATTATATGCAATGACTGGCCCAATGAAAGCTGAGTAAAAGGGGTCAATGACATCCCTAGATCTAGACACAATCCCTTTGTTTATAATCTGTGCAATAGAATGACTTTCTTACAACAACAGATATACGTTGGTCAAAAGTTAAGTCAGTTTCCACATAAGTTCCCAAATCCTGAACACCTGGGTCAAGTCTTAGGGGTGTATTGTCAGTGTGATAGCTACCAGGGGTAGACGATTTCCGAAAAATACAGTAATGCATTTTTTTTGGTATTTAGTTTCAGACCATGATTTTGACACCAGTTATTTATTTGAGACAAACCTCCCTGCAGGATGGTAGTCATTTAAAGATTCAGTGACTGCTCCTAGCTTCCAGTCATCTGCAAACGTAGTCGTCATCATCCACTTTTATCATGACTATTAGTATTATTATCATTATTATTAGTATTACTTATAACCATACACTAATCTCCCTCATTATTTGCTATTAAAAGTGACTTCAGATGGTGTATTATTAAGTGAGAGAATTTTAAATGCTGTTTTTTTTTTGGTGGGAGTGACGGATGCGTTTAAGGTGGAGGTGGGATTACATCAAGGATCAGCTCCGAGCCCTTTCTTATTTGCAATGGTGATGGATAGGTTGACAGACGAGATCAGACAGGAGTCCCCGTGGACTATGATGTTTACAGATGACATTGTGATCTGTAGTGAGAGTAGGGAACAGATGGAGACGACCCTAGAGAGGTGGATATATGCTCTAGAGAGAAGAGGAATGAAGGTCAGCAGGACTAAGACAGAATATATGTGTGAATGAGAGGAAGGATAGAGGAATGGTGAGGATGCAGGGAGTAGAGGTGGCAAAGGTGAATGAGTTTACGTACTTGGGATCAACAGTTCAGAGTACTGGTGAGTGTGGAAGAGAGGTGAAGAAGAGAGTACAGGCAGGATGGAGTGGGTGGAGAAGAGTGTCAGGAGTAATTTGTGACAGATGAGTACCAGTAAGAGTGAAAGGGAAGGTCTACAAGAGGGTAGTGAGACCAGCTATGTTATACGGGTTGGAGACAGTGGCATTGACAAAAAGGCAGGAGTCAGAGCTTGACGTGGCAGAGTTGAAGATGTTAAGATTTGCACTGGGTGTGGCGAGGATGGACAGGATTAGGAATAAGTATATTAGAGGGTCAGCCCAGGTTGGAAGGTTTGGGGACAAAGCCAGAGAGGCAAGATTACATTGGTTTGGACATGTGCTGAGGAGGGATGCAGAGTATATTGGGAAAAAGATGCTAAGGATGAAGCTGCCAGGTAACAGGAAAAGAGGAAGGCCTAAGACAAGGTTTATGGATGTGGTGAGAGAGGATATGCAGGTGTTTGGTGTGACAGAGCAAGATGCAGGGGACAGGAGGAAATGGAAACAGTTGATCTGCTGTGGCGACCCCTAACGGGAGCAGCCGAAAGAATAAGAAGAATTTTAAATGCTGTTTTTCATGAGAGGGAGCTCTGGAAAAACAGCGGTATTTGGGGGGGGGAGGGTTGAGCATGAGTTGTGAGTTACAAAGCCATGTTTCAGTGTCTGTTCTGTTACAGCTTCCAGAGTAACTTTTTGGATATGTGCCAAGTTATCTGATATGAGTGTGGAGTCATCAACATATTGTATTAGGGAGGCCTGTTGTGTGGATCAGTGGAGGGTGCTGGTGTGTTAAAGAAGTGAAGACCAAAGATAGAGACTTGTGGTACACTGCTGGTGACTGGGAGATATGGAGAGAGGGTGGAGTGCCATTTTACTGTCTAATACCTATTAGACAAGTACCTTTTGAGCCATAGAAGGGTGCTCTGCGATAGGCCTAATGTGGACATTTGAAGTAGAAGTTTGCTGTGACAAATTGTGCTGAAGGTTTTAGACCATTATAGAAATAAGAGGGAGACTAGTTTGTTGTTATCTCTATCTTTATTAACAGTAACTATTAGGGTTAGAAGTGCAGTGTTAGTACTATGGGAGGTATGGAAGCCATGTTTTTCAAGTATTTCAGAGAGGGTTGGTTTCACATGATGGTTACAGTCTTCACCTCCTAAACACAGCGTACACAGTCTGATTCTGACTTCAGGGTAATTAGCCTACTATTCTCCCATGAACCTAAGATCAGTATAGGTCTAAGGTTAGTGATGTCTGTTGAATTTCCTGCTTTTTGTAGCTACATAATGTGTGATTGTTTCCAAAGCAAAGGAGCATGGGATTCCTAGACTGAGCTATTTATAAGGATTGAGACAAGATGGGCAATACTATTGGCTGCTATTTTAAGGTACTCACTTGGAAGGTCATCAGCTGAAGCTGAACATGGTTTGAGTTTGAGTTGTTTTATATGGAATGAGGACACTGGTTTGAAGATGAAAGTGGACACAGTGATGCATGGCTATTGGGTATGCTTGGGATTAGATGTGGGAATCCTTGGTTAGGAAAACTATACTATCTATGAAATAAGAGATTAATTCTATTGCAAGTTTGAGTGACAGGTTTTTGGGAGAGGGATTAGGGTTGAATTTTTGACCAGGATGCAATATTTCTTTAATAGATGACAGGGATTTTTTTAGGGTTGTTTTAGCTATTGTTCAGAGTGTTGTTCTAGTGTAGGGTTTTACTTTCATTTATCTACTTTTTATTACAGATATGTAGCAGTTTGAAGTTTGAGATATTGTGATGTTTTGTATTTCTACCCTTCTTTCCATACCTTTTCATTAGCATTCTACTCTTTTTGGATAGCCAAATTACATTATTTGTTTTGACTCTCTTCTTTGTAGGAGTTGTAAAGCTATTTACATTGCATTGAATTCATTGAAAGCATCATGTAAGGGTAGGATTTTTTGGATATTCCAGTTAAACGATAATAGGGTAGTAATGCATATGTCTTAGTTAACCTTGTATGTTGTTTTATAAACATGTCATTTAAGTGGATATGTCAGATGTATGGTTTAATTTCTTCAGATCTTTTGGGTTTCTAATACTTTTATGGGAAAAGATCCCATTCCTAAGCCAGGGTATGGTTAAAGTTCATAAAATTAGTATCACTTCAATTTTTGTTATCCAAAAGTGCTCTTTGTAGCACCCACAATGGACCCAGAATTGATTCCTACAATTCATATGGAGTTACATTTATGGGTAGCATATCTAAAAATAACTGTGTTTTTTTTTTATTCGAACAATTGCTCCTACTACTACTACTATTATTGTAAAAGTCTGTACAATTTTCCTCCACATTGCTCTAATTTCTGCCTGCAAATCTTCATATTTTATGACTTTGTGTTTTGCCTTATGGAAGACACTGTAATGGCAATGTGTAGCAATTTCAATGATTAATGCTAATGTCATGTTTTTTTTCATGAACTACTATATCTGGTGTTCTTGAATCTACTTTTTTGGACTGTTGGTAATGGCTGATCCAATCTAATGTACACTTCATCATTCTCTGTAATACTTTGTGGGTCATATTCCCAAAACTTCTGAGCTACTTCTGTAGCATGGAGTATGCACAATCATCAATGGAACAATTTTGCTACACTATTGTGTCTTTCAGTGTATAGGCCCTCTGCCATAAGTGTATCACACCAAGCAACACGGTATGCAACTCTTTCTAATTATGTATTTATTTTGTTTATACAGAACCCACATTTGTCTGTTCCTCCCACATGTTCAATAGACTTCGTAAATGAATGTGCATGTGGTCCACTGTCCTGGGCTGCTATTATTAACCTTTCATCCTCTGGTTTCAAGTCATGTCCCCTTATCCTTTCTTGTGTCAAATCCTTATCAACATGAGGTTTTTCCAGGTGATCACTATTCTTCTTACTATATTTATGGCTTTTCCACATTTTTTTCTTCTCATCTGATCCTTCTTACATTCTTTCTTTTGTTTTTTTGCACATTCATTTGCTGTTTGATTTTTGTCAACTTCTGGTTTGATTTCCATTCCTGTTTGCCAGTTGAATGATTCTGCTAAACTAAGCAGAGTGGTCATCTTAGATGTCATTGCCTCGTGTTTTAGAACTTTCAAGATTGTTTAGATCTGATGAGGTCAGCAGATATATATATATATATATATATATATATATATATATATATATATATATATATATATATATGCAGTCCCACAGCTGCAGATCTATACATGTAATCAGCTTCAAGGAGGCCTATACCTCCTTCAGAGCAGGGAATATACAATCTTGGTATAGACTGATATTTATATTTCATTTGGTAAGAGTGAAGCATTTTTATTGTTTTTCTGTCCAACTGATCCAATACGTTTTGGGAACAGCCAGTCACACCAAAACAGTTAATACAGGATGGATAAATTGGTTTATAGCTTGGACTTTATTCCTAGAGGTCAAGGTTGTTTTCTTTTCTTCTTTTGTTTAACAAGAAATATCTTTATTAAATTATCACTTATGACATAGACAATCATACATTTATATAAATGAAAACCAATCACATTGACATATTTTTAGTTGCAAACATTATACATCACTTATAATCTATCCAGTCATTGTCAGTCAAACATTATATAGCTCATTCGAATCCTGCCTTCTTTTAAACCTCATTCCTCCTCCAAAACATTATTCAGCATGTATTGTTCCCACAATTTTTATTTTTAAGTCTGCCATCTCATTACACTCCCAAAAATATATATTCCCAATTATCTCTTTCTTCTGAATCACACCTCCAACATTTGATATCTACCTGTCTGCAAAAACAGAGCTTTCTTTGGCTCAACAGTGGTCCAACACATCCCTCTTTGAGAGCCTCTCAAGAGTTACATTGCTGGGTATTCTGACCAATCAGTGAAGAAGAATGAAAAGGCAACATCAGATAAAGCAGTTATGCACTCACCATAACGTTCCATCTGTGTTGTCCATTTTCATTCTTCCTCACCTTCCCTCCCAGCCATCCCCCATCTTTCTCATTCCTATAAGGATTTTGAATGCTATAAAAGCTTTCATGTTCCATGTTTCAGCCTTATTTTTTTATTTATCTGTCTTGTCTTTTAAATCAGTAGGCAGTAGGCAGTAAATTGGATCTGAGGAGTTATAGACACTGTAGTGCATTATGGGAAGAGGGGGAGCTTGAGACTAGGATCCAAAGTCTAGAAAATGTGGCTGAGCCAGATCTGAGACCCATCAGTGAGGAAGAATGAAAACAGATAACACAGAGGGAATGTTAGGATGAGTGCATAACTTCTTTTTTTCTAAAATCGACAATTTCTTTCCCCAAAGGGAACTTGTCTGCCCAGCAAAAAAGCGGAATAAGCTGACCATCCATCCTCACAAGCCTCAGAAGAGTTTGCTGTTTGGTTACAGGAAAGCTCTGAAGGGCTTGGTGCCCAAACCTCTCATTGTAGTCAGCTCATTTGAATCTGACTGATGGTTTAGACCAATGGAATGTACCCTGAGGCTTTGGAAGCTGTCTGACTGTTATATCTTATGCAAGATATAAACCATATAGTTATGGCTACTGCAGCAGTGATCAATATAATGAACATAAATGTATTCTTTAACTTTCAGGATTTTAAACTGTCATATTCATATGTTGAAGTTTTTTTCTTTAGTCTTTTTGGAATGTGGAGGAGTTTTTGATTAACCTTCCTTCTTCCGAGTTAAAGAATTCATTAAATGTTTATGTGATAACCATTTCTCCAGTGACTAAGGATATTTTAAAATGTACTTATGATCTCTTCCTCCAGATCTATTGCATTGAGATCACTTTTGAGGAAATTTGCTTGGCTTCACTTTTAAAATCTTCCTGATGTTTATTCTGAGAGTTTACATTCTCAGAAATAAAGAGACTTTTGTTTGGTGTATTTGGTCTCAATGTAGCAGAGGTACTTATGGCAAAACTAATTCTTAGACTGATTCAGATTTTTCAACCCTAATTTTTCACAGGAAATAATAACTTTCCTCCTCTTTAGTTCCTTTTTTTCTAACAAACCAGCAATTTAAGTAAAGTACATTACTCTTAGTTAGCATGATTGCCTGCCTGTTCAACACCCCCAACTCTGGAAACCTCTCTGTTTTGACACTCTGTCCGCTTTACTGGAATCAGATTGTTTCAAAGAGAGTTGGGTTCTGAAGGTAAACCAAAGTGGTTATAATACTACATTGGGAATCCCCTCTCCTTACCATTGGATTCTCCCTCACTCAGGGATCCAGGTTCTTCTATTTCTTTGCATTATACACTGAGATCTGTCTCAAAAAGTCATAGAACCAGTGTCATTCAATCTCCCAAGGAAAGGTTATTATTCATAATTTATCTAGTTTTCAAACAAGAAGTATCCTGGAACCAGTGCTAGATCTTTCTGGTCTAAGCCCTTTTGTTTAGAAGATCAAGATGTTATAACTTCATTATCTTATACCACTATTCCCTGTACTGTCTTTCATGGTAACCTGTCATCACATCCCTATTGCCAAGCATTTCATAATAAATTCATAATGGTAGTAATTCACAATAGTAGTAAAACTTTATATGATGTTACCGTAGTACAAGATAGTGGCATTCTGTATTGTGGTCAGTTTCTCTTCACTTTGTTCATAACATATGAAGTAGCTCACTGGCTAAGTCTGGTGTAGTGTGTGTTCCAGCTGCTTGAATGTCAGAAACATGCAGACTAGGAATCAAATAGCTGTAAACCCATCTGATCATCTGCTCATGCTCAAAACTGAATGTGAGTTCAGCAACACAGCTGCTGCACCATCTGCGCTTCCTAGGAAATGGATGCAAACAAGTGCTTGTTGTGGACCAGGTAAGTGGAGAAAGAGAGATGGGAGGGAGGATTTAGTATAGGTATGGGAATAGAGAATGGAATGGAACAGAGACAGGAATTTTAGGTTTTAGGTGTAATAGAAATGTTAAGGTTTAGTAGGGGACAGGGAATTTACATTTTATGGAATGATGGGTACTTCAGGGTTGGGGTATGTTTAAGGTTTAGAGAGAGAGATCATAGACCAGAGGGTGAAGGGTATTTTAGTTTAGGGGAGAAGAAAGGGGATTTAGGTTTAGGGAGGTGTTTGGGAATTTTTGGTTTACTGAGCCATACTGAGCAGGAGGTGTAAGGGAATTTAAGGAGTAATTGGGGCTTTAGTGTGAGGGAGGGGGACAGGCATTTTAGGGTTAGAGATCTTCATTTATGACATGCTTTATGATGATGATAACTATTATTATTTTTTACTGTGTATGTCTGTGTGTGTGTGTGTGAGCAAAGAGAAAGTAGGTGTGTCTGCGTGTGTGTGTGTGTGTGTGTGTGTGTGTGTGTGAGAGAGAGAGAGAGAAGCAGAGAGAATGCAGGTGTCTGTGTATAATTTAAACTAGCAGTTTCATTTGTTTCTGTGTGGAAGAGAAATTGTGTGTATGTAATTTAAATTAGTCATTCTGTTCATATCACAGATAGTGTGTGTATCGCTGTATGGGAGAGAAGGTGTGTTTGTGTATGTGTATTGCTGTGTGAGTAAATAGGTATGTATATGTGTGTGTTGCTGTGTGAGAACAGAGAGAAGGTAGGTGTATGTGTATGACAGCAGAGAGAAAGTAGGTGTGTGTGTGTGTGTGTGTGTGTGTGTGTGTGTGTGTGTGTGTGTGTGTGACCAGAGATAAGGTAGGTGTGTGTGTTTGTGAGAGAGAGAGAGAGCAGAGAGAATGTGTGTGTGTGTGTGTGTGTGTGTGTGTGTGTGTGTGTGTGTGTGTGTGTGTGTGTGTGTGTGTATGTTTAGCATACCTCTGGACTATCTAGATTTAGTCAGTTAGTTTTGGTATGCTTTTCCAAAACATTGAGGTTTTGTGGAAAATCAGAGGAGAGGACTGGAGTCACTGAATAATGACATATGTATGAGTTTTAGACTTCATATCCTTCAGAAAATGCATGCCAACACAAATCATGTCATTCTAACAACTTTCTATGTTAAAAAGAGCAATGCTTAAAATCTATCCCTATTTTTGGGTCATTGTATCCATATTATTTTAGGCTTTGACCAGATTTCTTGCACTAAGAGGTTGAGAGTTATGCCTACCTCTCAACTGTACAATTTTTTGTAGAATGTTCAGATTATTGCCTCATATTATTGGCTCATTCCTCATAAAATTTGTGGTTTTCTGGAAAATCACTGATGATTGAAATGACTAAATAATGTCATATATTTGAGTTTCAGACTTCACTTCCTTCCAAAAATGCATGCTAGAACAACTGCTGCTACTGTCGCACTTTCTAAGGCTATAAGAGCAATATATAATCTGTCTCTATTTTGAGGCCTTTGTCCCCCATTATTATATGCTTTGTCCAGATTTCTTGTTATAAGAGGTTAAGAGGTTGAGAGGTATGGAGGCAAGGTATGGAGTCATGGTATGTAATGCCCTAGTTGCCAATTATTTGGTGCATTTTAAGGGGGATACTTGTTCTGCTTTCCTGATTGTGTTCTGCATTGCATAAGATGCCTAGTAACTATGAACTTGTTGTCAGTTTCTTAGTCATTCCCTATTGCAATACTACCAACTTACCAATTTTTCTTTAAAGTAACATAGGCAATTAATCCTTCAAGGTCAGCAGGCATTGAATTTGTAGATCAAACACTGAAATGTAAAGTTGTTTGCTAGTAACAGCCTCTTCATTAGTTACAAATCTTTTTAATGTGAAATTATTCAGATGAATTTACTTCTGCAGGGATTGTACTTATTGACTGATACTGGTGGATTGTGATGACAGAAGTTTGGATGGCCTTTTATGGTTAAAACTTTCTGAAATGGGCAGTTTTGTCATTATTTGGTCATACGTTTTGTTTTATTGCTTACTGGAAAAATGTTCAAAGCTACAAATTTAAAACACACTCTAACAAGTGGTGATGCATTATACAATGAATATAATTTAATACAGTCAGGAAGGTGAATCAAAGAACATACACATGTATGCATGGCCATAAAATGTGTGCAAGTAGCTTATGGTTTGAAAATTTTATTTTTTATTTATTTTACATTTGTTGAGTGGGGGAGTTCGACTGAGCTAATTGCCCTTTTTCAGTAGAGGCCTGGGGAGAAAAGCTCCACAAGTATACATAGAGAAATGAGAATGTTACAGTAACTAGAATAGGTCAATATGAGGCTAGTGAGACTAATGAGTCTGTGTTTACCAGGGTCTGTGGTTGAGCTATCATTGTGTAATGGCATTACAATGACTGTTTTCCAGGCACGTAGACTGCAACCAATGGAGACGTTTAGATTAATGAGTTTATTGCCACTGTTATAAGTGTACTTATGTGGATACTGGAATACTTGACTTGTCTTGTACAAGAAGACATTACTGGAGTCAGTTTTGGCAGCTTCACTCAACTGTGTCTTCCAAAGCCTATAGCTCTGTACATGTGTTTAGGTACCTCTGCTCCTAGAGACAACTATGTTAACATCATAAAAAACCTGCTGTGGAAAGGACAGCTGCTTACATTGTAAACCATGCAGGAAAATGTCCTTGACCTCACTATTAAATGGTATAACTGGCATAAATTTACTGTGGTTGTGTATCCTATATACACAAATACACTTTGTTCACACACAAGGACTCCATGTCCTACCTAAATCTACCTATTACAATATCTCTTAGGTAATGTACAGTTCATCGTGAACGTGTATACAACTTATCCATGCATTCTATTAGACCAGTTTTTTTTTAGATATTTCATGTATTCTAACATTCCACCACAGTTTTTTTTACAGTATCCTGTGGAAAGCCATCCACACATTTGTAATTCATGGATAAAAAAAATCTTCACATGATCTCTGAGCCATCCTGCCTTTATCTTACATTATTGCTCCCTATTGGCAGGCTAACATCTACCTGAAATCAACTGGACGTATAAGTGAATTTAAGTACACTTTTATCTGCTCTTTTTCATCTAGTATTGTATTTAATTTATTTATTTGTGTTTTTCACTGAATATTAACTCAACTGAAGTTGTGGCTGTCTCTCTACAGAGTACTTGTTAGAATTTCTGTGTAGCCATTGATAGCAGTGGGGGGTAGTTTCACCTCATCACTGATATTCTGTCCTGCCTTATATAAGTGGTACATTTTGAGTTATTTCCAGTGGCGGCCGGTGACTTCAAATTAAAGGGGGGCTGCAGGAGACAGCTGAATGGGTGGGGTCAATGGCAAGGGGTGCGGCTAACTAGAAAGGGGAGGAACTATGCTCAAAAACCACAAAAACTAAATATACTGCCCTGGGTGCCAAACCGTCATTATGAGAGTCCAATCAAGACAAAATGAAGTGTAGAAGAATAAAAATATTTCAATGCATTGACTGCATGACAGCTTAATATCTAGATGGAAACAAAAAGGTTGTGAGGCATGAAAAAATAAATTACTTTTTTAAATACATTAATGGAATGCCAGTCAAAATCAAGTATAAGAAAAACAAGCAGCACTCAACTCAAACCACTTCTTGCACTGCAGTTCTAATTATAATTTATATTCAGCTTTATTAAAGTACCAAGTAACATGCTGAAAGTAGAAATCTCTGATGCCCCCACTTGTAAAAATGTTCCTTATCCAAAAAAAGACCTGCTGCCTGACATCTACTTGTTTCATGGGGAAAACATGATCAAAGTAAAAAATGAAAAGCAAACAAGATATAAGCCCAAGATACATTGCTTAAAAGGATTACTGTACAGGTAATGAACCACATGATTGGCATTCTTGTTATGGGTAAAGCCTGCAGAGATGACTGGAAGTCTCCAAGTGTAATGAGACTCTTAAAATAATGTAATCATGTCCTTTATTACAAATACTGGCATATGCATTTCAATACCCAAGGCTTATACATTATCTAGTTAAGTATTCTCTACATGGCAACAGAAAGGCTTTCAATGTTGGCAATTCTTTAACAGTATGCTTATTAAAGCTTACTTGCATCTTGCAATCTCAGCCAAGCTTACCTGATGGTCATTAAAGTATTGCTACTTAAACACAGAGCAACAGGCACTTTGAGTAATAAGCATAAATCAACAGTACAAAAAATATGACAGAAACCAGACCATTCTGTAAAAATCAAGGACAGATGAAAAGCCACTCTAGTACTTGTGTCTACCTTGGATGGGGGGGGGGGTACTCTGCACATTTACACTGCATAACTACTCCTTGCCTTGCTTCGACACATCCAGAGTCACTACATGGGGGAGTGGGGTGCAACAAGTATGTCACAGTTTGAAATGTCTCTGGCTGACTTGTGATGGCCCTGACACATTTGTCATACCTCTCAATCTCAGAGCAAGAAATCTGGACAAAGCCATACAAAGAAATGGGACAAAGGCCCAAAAATAAGGACAATTTTTAAAATATTGCTCTTATAAACTTAGAAAGATAATAGAGGTCTTGCATTAGTATGAATTTTCTGAATGGTATGAAATCTGAAACTCAAATGTCTGTCATTATTTTCTAACTTCAGTCTTTAATGATTTGTCATTAATTTGCCAAAAAAACATAATTTTATGAAAAATGGACCAAAAATGTGATGTAAAAATATAAAATAGCAACACAATACAGCTGGGAACCTGTCAAAGAAGGGACACTTTAATATTAGTACTGCTAACTTGAGCAGCTGACAAAATAAAATAATCTACATGCATTTCTGAAATAAAAGTAATCTAACTGATTATTACAGTTATTTCTTAATTATAAACCCTCCATGTTTTCTTCCAAAATTGCTATTTTGCGGAGGGATCATTATGGGAAGAGCAACATTTTGAGCCAAAATCAGGGACAGTTGAGAGGTTTGGCTATGCCTAATTCTATAAAGCAATTTATTTGCATGTACCTCTCAACCTGTTAATGCAATAAATCTGGACAAGGCCAAATATATTGGGGGAACATATAAACAGTACTAAAAATTGCTCTTGTATAAACTGAGACAGTTGATAGAACAAGTCTTACTTTAGCATGCATTTTTCTGAAGGTTATGAAGTCTGAAACTCAGTGTGTCATTATTTAGTGACTTAATTCCTAAATGATTTGCCAGAAAACCACAAATTTTATGAGGAACAAACCAAAAATAAGAAGCAAAAATCTATTCATTCTTTGAAAATCTGGACAGTTGGGAGGTATGGTTCAGCTGGGACTGTCTAAGTTTGCCGCCCTTCCCCCTCACAAAACTATGGTCGAATGGAGCCTCCCCCTGCAGCCATTCCAATGATCCATTACTTGGCTATTTCACTCCATTTACCATAAACACTAGTGTGCATACTGATTTACTCATTCCTATGAGACCCGCCCTTAAGAACAGGCGGGTTTTTTACTGATTTTTACTGATTTTCTATTGGTTTGTATTTGTTTTAAAATGTTTGGTTTTGGGAGATGCTTTATCTGATGAAGGGCAAAGGCCCGAAAGCGCTCATCACTTGTATGTCTATTTTTAATAAACAGAAGGAGTTGGTATTCGAGCAGTGTCCAGTCTTATTTGTTTTTGGATATTTACTATGGTTTATTTGACTGGACTTTGGTGAGGCACAGAACATTGTTTTGTTTTTCATACTGATTTACTTCTATGATGATTTGAACTTCATTTGAAAGTTTTATTTTGCATTTTACAGCACAAACACTAAGACATCTGCTAAACAAACTTGGCATTAAAACATCTCTGCCATTGAAACTCACATTCATTGAAACAACATTGAAACCCACATTCAAAGAAAATACATTTTAACCGTGGCAGATAAAGATTAATTCTGGGCTGTTTTCAAATCATAGGCCCCTTGCTTATGAAACATACATGTGCTCTTTGATACACCTTCCTATTGCTTTGAACATTTTTCCAGTAAACAATGAAACAAAACGCATGCACCAATGACAAAACTGCCCAATTCAGAACATTTCCATCATAAAAGTCTACTCAAACTTCTACAGTCCACTATTATCAGTAAATATGCACAATTCTACAGTCCACCATTATCAGTAAATATGCACAATCTCTGAAGTAGTAAAAAAGGCATCTAAATAATTCCACGTTAAATAAATCTGTAATGAAGAGGTTGCTGCTAGCAATCACCTTTATATTTCATGGTTTCATCGAAAAATAAAGTGTCTGATCCCCCTGAGGAATAAATTGCCTAAATTACATTAAAATAAGCTAGTAATATTGCAATAGGAAATGGATGGCAAACTGATAACAGGCTCATAGTTAGTATCTTAACTTTCAGTACGGCAGCATTAAACCCTTATGGGAGTAGAACCAACAACCTTCTGCATCAAAAGCAAGTACACAACCTGTTGTGCTATTAGCAATGTGAGCTGACTTAGCATAATCAGCACTAAACTTCTCTTCCCCTGCAGCTCTCAGCTCCTTGTAAAATCTACTCAATACTCAACTGCATCTCAACTTCATAGCACAAAAAATCTGGAAAAAGCCAAATTTATTGGGGTGGGTCAAAAGGGCAAAAACCAGGGACACATTAAACATTGCTTGTATAATCTTGGAAAGCTGCTAGAATAAAATGCTGTGTTACCACCATATATTTTACTGCCAAGGTCCCTGTGCAAAAGAGTCAGAACAACATACCACTATGCCAAATCACCTGCTTTGTGAATGAAAAATGCTGTGTTACCACCATACATTTTACTGCCAATGTCCCTGTGCAAAACAGTCAGAGCAACATACCACTATGCCAAATCAGCTGCTTTGTGAAAGAGAGGAAGACTGAAACTTAAATGGCTATCATTTAATGAATTCAGTTCTCACCATAGCTGTCAACCTCTTAGCACAAAACACCTGGACAAACCCAGTAATGAGGGAATACAGCCCTCAAACATATTCAGTGAATTCAGTTCTTGCCATGGCTGTCAACCTTAGCACAAAAAACCTGGACAAAGCCAATAACAGGGTAATACAGTCCCAAAAATAAGGACAAATTTCAAATAGTCATCTTATAAACTTAGAAAATTGCTGTAATAAAAGGTTGTGTTACTATATATTTACTGCTAGAATAAAAAGTTGTTTTATTATGTATTTTCTGAAGAATATGAAGTCTGAAATTCAAATGCCTGTCAATTTTACTTCTGACGGAACAAAAACAATTTTCAGCAGAGGCCCAGGGAGAAATACTGTAGACACATGTCTTTGTAAAATGGCAGGACACCAGAGCAAATCCACACAAACACAGGGATAAGATGCAGACTCCACACAGAAGGCACCCTAGCCAAGAATCAAACCAGAAAACCTATAGCTGTGAGGCAACAATACTGCCACTGCATGACTGCACCATCAAATATGTAAGGAATTAAACATTCAAAAACCTGAAGTCTGAAATTCAAATGCCTATCAGTTTTATTTAACGTTTGTCAATCAGGACAGTCTGACTTGGAACAAAAAAACAATTTTCAGCAGAGGCCCGGGAAGAAATAATGCAGACATGTCTTTGTAACATGGGAGGACACAAAAACAAACCCACACAAACACAGGGAGAAGATACAGACCCCACAAAGAAGGCACCCCAGCCAAGAATCAAACCTGAGAACCTGCAGCTGTGAGGCAACAATGCTACCACTGCACCATCAAATATCAAGCATTGCAACATTTACAAACCACAGATATTATGAGGAAAAGATCAGATCAAATATGAGGCAAAAATCTGCAATTTTTTTTACAAATGGTGGTGGGTAGGGAATTCAGGTCTTTAACACCTGCATACAAGGTACGGGGTTCAAGCCTGAGGTATTCCCTACCACACCACCATACACACACACACACACACACACACACACACACACACACACACACACACACACACACACACACACACACACCTTGTAGCAAACCATACATCCAAATCCCTGTCCAAGCACTTACCTGTAGTAGATCTTGTAGAAAACCACTCCAAATCCCAGTCTGCAAACCACCATAAATCCAAATCCCTAAGCTATGAAAACCCGCGCAAATGCAGACCCTGCCCGTCGTGAGATCTTCCCCCGATGAGACCCCTCCCCGTCGTGAGATCTTCCCTGACGCGACTGCAGCAAACTCCAGACAGCTGATGTCGCAGTCCAACCCCGATGCGTTTTCCCAGCGAGTTCCAGGACAGTCTATGCAGTTTAAAACTGCATAGACTTCTGGGAGCTCTGTTCTTCATGTTTCCCAGTCAGGATTGCTGCTGAGACACTCTGCGCATGCTCCAGACTGTCTCAGCAGCAGTCCGGACTAGTGCGCATGCGCAAAAGTCCACGATTTTTAAAATTTTTTTTATCTTTTCATTTTCTTTTTATTTTATTACTTTTTCTTTATTTTACAGTTGAGGGGGCTGCAGTCCAGCAGTCCAATAGCACGGGCTGCCCCTGGTTATTTCTGCTTAATATCTGAGCTTTGGCCAGCTAACATCTACCTGAAATCAATTGGATGTATAAGTGAATTTAAGTACACTTTCATCTGCTCTTTTTTATATAGTACTGTATTTAATTTATTTATTTGGGTTTTTCACTGAATATTAACTCAATTGATGTTGTGGCTGCCTCTCTACAGTTAGTTCCCCACCCACCCTCTCTGTTCTTGTTTTGGTGTTAATGTTGGTGGCTTTGAAACTGCCTGCCCCTCTTGTAGATTTGTACTTGGATGCTCCTTCTGGGCCCATCTCATTTGCTCACTCAACTGAGTGCAGTGAGATCATATTCTGATTTCAGGCACTCCTACTGTGAACAAAGAGAGCATTTGGGAAGGACAACCCCTGTAGCCTCTTAATCCTGCTCTGTTCCCTCCCTCCAAAAAAAAAATAATAATAATAAAATAAAATATATATATCTTTTAATCAGCTGCTCTTACTGTAACTGTGTTAGTTGCTCTTCTGCGTGCTATCTGTTCAGTCGCTCTTACTCTGCACTTATTACTGCTTGTTAGTAGCTTTCTAATTTACTGCCTTCTGCACTTGTTTTTTAGTCATTTGTTAATTTAATTGCATTTATTTGAACTGTATTTGCCATAGTGTTGCTACACACTCAGGTGTGCTGGCCTGCACTGCAATTTGAATTGTATTTACTGCTGCTTTAGCTGCTTTTCTGTAAAAAAAAAAAAAAAAAAATTCTAAGCTTGTTTCCTGCCTTTCCTGTAACTAATCAAGTACAGCTGTATTCAGAACTGTTAGTAAGCTTCTGAGCCCCTCAAGCCTTTCTGTGTTGGAGGGAAGCCTTCTAGCTTATCAGTGGGAGTGGTAAGAACTAGGTAGCCTATCTATCATGGGAAGAGTGGGTTTTGGCCCTGAAACTGTTTTTCATTGGCCGTTTGGGCAGTTTTCCCTGCTCTTTCTACTTTCTGGTTAAAAGCCTGTTTTGCGTTTGGTCCCCGCCTTTCCTATAACTAGTGTAGTCCAGGTATAGATTTGCTGTATTCAGGACTGTTGGTAAGCATCTGAGCCCCCCAATCCCTTCTGTATTGGAGATGAGCCTTCCAGCTTATCAGTGGGAGTGGTCAGCACTAGGTAACCTATCTACACAGGAGGAGTGGTTTCTGGCCCAGAAATTATAGTTTATTGGCCATTTGGGAAGCTTTTCCATCTCTTTCAACCTTCTGATTTAAAAGCCTGTGTTTGCGCTTCTTTCCTGCCTTTCCTGTTACTAGTCTAGTCCAGGTACATATTTGCTGTATCCAGGATTGTTAGTAAGCTTCTGAGCCCCCCAAGCCTTTCTGTGTTGGAGAGAAGCCTTCTAGCTTATCAGTGGGAATGGTAAGCACTAGGTAGCCTATCCTCCATGGAAAGAGTGAGTTTTGGCCCAGAAATTGTAGTTTATTTGGCTGTTTGGCAGTCTTCCATCTCTTTCAACTTGCTGGCTTAAAAGCCTGCATTTGTACTTGTTCCCTGCCTTTCCTGTAACAAGTCTAGTCCAGGTACAGATTTGCTGTATACAGGACTCTTTGTAAGCTTTTGAGCCCCCCAAGCCTTTCTGTGTTGGAAGGAAGCCTTCTAGCTTATCAGTTGGAGTGGTAAGCATTAGGTAGCCTATCTACCACAAGAGGAGTGGTTCCTGGCCCAGAAATTGTAGCTATTGGCCGTTTGGGCATTTTTTGTCCATCTCTTTCAATGTTCTGGTTTAAAAGCCGCAGTTGCACTTGTATCCCACCTTTCCTGTAACTAGCCTAGTACAGATACAGAGTTGCTGTATCCAGGACTGTTGGTAAGCTTCTGGACCTTGCAAGCCTTTATGTGTTGAAGGAAAGCCTTCTAGCTTATCAGTGGGAGTGGTAAGCACTAGGTAGCTTGTCTACCATGAGAGGAGAGGTTCTTGGCCCATAAATTGTAGTTTATTGGCCATTTGGACAGTTTGTCTGTCTCTTTCAACTTTCTGGTTTAAAAGACCACATCTGCGCTTGTTTCCCATCTTTCCTGTAACTAACCTTCTGGGTAGCACTAGAAAGCCTTAAACTGATACAAGCCTTCTAGCTTAGAAGAGAGACTTTGGAGTGATTAAGCATCAGTTTTCTGTACTTTCTTGCTGTACTTAACTGTTTTCCACCTAAATGCAAATTTTCCAGCATTTATTGTGATTTAAAAGCTTGTTTTTTTCACATATTGTACTTATTTGACTGCCTGCACTTTTAAAAAGTTTTTTGTTTAAATAATTTATTTAACTGTTGTAGGCTACACACTAAAGTGCAATAGCCTTTTCTGATCTTTTGTAGTCGTTCAAAGCTGTTTTAAGTGTATTTTTTTACTGTTTTTGCCTTATCTTTTTTAAAAAAATTCCTTGTTTCCTGCCTTTCTAAGCTAGTATAGTCCAGTTTACAGGCTAGTGCTGAATTCAGGGCTGTGATATTAGTTTCTGAGTTGCCCATACCTTACTTGGATAGAAGGAAGTTTCTCTGTTCACCTGTGAGAGAGGGGAGCTTTGAGCAACCTGTCTGTCCCTGGAGGAGTGGTTCCAGCCCAGAAGTTAGTAGTTTATTGGCCATTTTGGGCTAATTTCTATCTCTTTCATTTCCCTACTATAAAAACCGCGTTTGCATGGTTTTGCGCACCGGGCAGCACCGGTAAGCTACGGTAAAATTATTCCCGGCTCCACTAAGTATCCTCTTCAGTTTTTCCCTTGAAACTAGTCTAACTCTCAACCTAAGCACTCAAAAAGCATCCTACAGCTCAGCACTTGCTCAGACCTAATAGCAAGCACTAATATACCCTTACTCTGATTGCCCAGCAGGGCAAGGCTCTTTATTCACCCCTCACCAACCAACCGACTAGGAAGCTCAACCTACTATTCAGCCATGACCAAAGGGCAATTTCAAGTGTACTCTCCAGTCCAGCTGGTGAATCTGGGTATCCTGAGGCAATGTTACAACTGCCTCATGTACACAGACAGCCCTCTTCTCCTACCACAAAACACTAACATATGCAAGAGATGCAATTATACAGCCAAACTGGAAGCTAAGCTGTCTCCACCCAAGACTAGAACAGACAGTCAAGAGGAGAAGGTTAACACTTGCACCACACAAAGGGGTGTATCCATATTCATCAAGGATACCTACACCTCCAGGTTAGTGGTGCAGCATAATACCTCTGAGATCATCCATGTGCAACTAACATCGGGCAAATCTGCAGTGTAAATTGTGACCTGTTACAGATCACCCTCCATGACCCAGGACCACCACTCCACCTTTCTGGCGACACTGGAAAACATGAAGGTCCTACCGAACAACCTGATAGTGGTCGATTTCAATTACCCTACCATTCACTGGGAAAACTACTCGAGTACAAACTCCCAGGCCCAGCGCTTCCTGGAATTCATCAACTCAAATGCCCTGGATCAGCTGGTAAACTCCCCTACCAGAGGTGAAAACATATTGGACCTGGTCATCACCAACATGGGTGACAGGTGTTCCACACTGGAGGTCAACCTGTCACTGGCTAGATCAGACCATAAACTAATCACTCTGGATGTCCACACCCCACCACCACCCCCAACTAAGGAAACCACAGTAAAAAACTTTTCTAAAGCAAACTTCACCTTACTTAGACAGAGGTGGTAAGTTTCACAGCCCCCACGCTAAAGGATAATGCTGCCCAAGATGCAGAAACCTTTACAAATGCATTTTGTGAGCACCTACAAGGATGCTTGGATCATGCCATCCCTAGCAAAACCAAGACTCACTCCTCTAAGAGAAGGAAATCAGTTTGGTGGACCCCTGTAATAAACAGGCTATACAATAGAAGGACGAAACTAGTTCAGAAAAAAAGCTAATCCCAAGAAGGAAAGACATACCTGATCAGTATCAGTAAAAAACTAAGGTCCCTTATGAAATTATCCAAGGCTAACTTCAAAAGAAAAATAGCTAAGGATTCAAAAGATAACCACAAAGCCTTCTTTAGCTATGTTAAAAATCTAAGTGGCAACTCACAGATATGCACTGAACTAAAATATAATGACCCTACTGATATTGCCAACATCCTGGCAGATAGATTAAGTGCAAACTTCACCCCCCCCTCTCAACCCCAAAAGGGCCCACAACAATACCGGAAAAGTGTAGTGTCCCAAAAATCACAGACGCACAGGTGAAAACAGCCCTTTCAAAAGCCAAAAACACAGCATCAATGGGACCAGATGGTGTCCCAGGCTGTGTCTTGTAAGAATTACAGAATGAACTAACCCCCCACCTAAACAAGCTGTTCAACCTCAGCCTCTCCACAGGCTACGTACCCATAGAATGGTGTACAGCAATGGTTATTCCTCTTCACAAAGGAGGGGCTACAACTGACCCTGGTAACTATCACCCCATAAGCCTGATTAGCCTGGTCTGCAAGGCTATGGAGCGCATCATCATGGAACTCATTAACAAAGACATTGGGAACCTCCAAACACTTGACCCAACCCAGTTTGGCTTTGTTAAGGGCATATCATGCCTCCTAAATCTGGTTGACTTCTTCGAGACAGTCACCAAGGCCATAGATGAGGGGAAAGGTGGTTCACACAGCCCACCTTGACCTCGCCAAGGCTTTTGACACCATTCCCCACTCAGGTATTACAGAAAAACTCACCAGCTTGAACATAAACCACTACATTATTTATTTATTTATTTTACATTTGTTGACCGGGCTAGTCTAACTGGATATATGTCCATTTTCAGTAGAGGCCCGGGGAGAAAAGCTCCTGCAAGTTACAAAGACAAGTATACAATATAACAGTAGACAAGTTTACAGAAAAATCGTTAGATACAATAAAAAAATGACATGAAATAAAAACACTTAGTAACAATTTTAGTAAGGGATACACATAAAAAAGAAGATTTTTTTTTTATTTTTTTATTTTTTTATGAGGTTAGAAGATAGAGAAAGAGCAATAGTTATCAGATGAGAGTAGAAGTTCACATTTTATCAGGGAAGTATACACTATAGTAGCATGAGCAATAGGAACCAAGTTTAGTTATGAAATTTTTGTATATTGGGTATAATCAGTCAGGGTTGGAGCAGGGACAAAGCCAATGATTCTTTAGATATTCTTTAAGATGCTTTTTGAATAGATGTGTGGAGGCAAGTGAAGATAATTCAGTTGGAAGTTGATTCCAGATTTTACCTACTGTGTCACTGCGAGCCACGCGCTCTAGTGAGCTAAACTTCGCCACAACAATAAATAGAACATGCTGGAGGGATAGATTCCTGTCACAGAGACTTCCCATGCTTTGGATCAAAATTCCAAACTACATTAGATGGGTTGCCAACTGGCTTAAAGACAGAGCTCACACGGTAAGAATAGTGGGCTCCATGTCCAACTCTAAACCAGTCACAAGTGGTTCGGTTCTGGGTCCCCTACTGTTCGGCATATACTTCTCAGAAGTACAGGCAAACACAGGAGGACTAAGGCTAACCAAGTTCGCCGATGACTGCAAACTGGGAGCCATAATTGACTCTCCGGCTGACACAGACATCCTCCAAAAGGGCCTTACTGAGACGGACACCTTGTGTCAAAGTCATGGCCTCAAGCTAAATGCCAAAAAATGCATAGTCATCCCATTTGGAAAAAAACAAAATACCCATGAATTACCACATAGGTGGCAGCCCCCTTAATACAGAAGAGGTAATAAGAGATCTGGGGACCCAGATAAATAGTAATCTCTCCCTTAATGATCATATTGCCAAAGTAGTTATGAAATCCTTCTATGTGGCCCATCTAATTACTAAAGAGTTTGCATCTAGAAATAAAGAGGTTATAGTGCCCCTCTACTCGTCACTCATTAGACCCATCATAGAGTACAATGCCCCATTTGGGATGTACCTCACAAGACACTTCCAACAGCTGGAAAGACCACAAAAGTACCTCACCAAGAGGATTACTGGCCTCAAACATATGTCCTATGCTGCCCGACTTTAAAAACTCCGGCTGTACTGAGTGGCATAACCCTTACTCAGAGGTGATCTCTGCCTGACTTAAAAAGCCATGTCCAACTCAGAATTGATGGACATGCTCCACCTAAAGAAATCCAAGTCACTGCGAGCCACGCGCTCTAGTGAGCTAAACTTCACCACAACAATAAATAGAACATGCTGGAGGGATAGATTCCTGTCACAGAGACTTCCCATGCTTTGGAACAAAATTCCAAACTACATTAGGCAGAGCCCCTCACAAACACTCTTCAAGAGAAACCTTGATGAGTGGATGGGTAACAGAAAATACATCCCTGGGATCACTTCATTGGCTCTGCTTGACAGAGGATCAGTTAATTAATCAATGGGGCGGCGAAAGCCGACACACTCTGGCTAGGATTATAAATGACCTTGGGCAGATAGTCTAGTACCTACCTATGAACCTATGAATGTCATCTTTTTAAGTTGCATGCTGTTTTTCAGGAGCATAATCATAGTATCATTGCACAATAATTGGCTTCCAGATGCTGCAACAGATCTTAGCAAACCTTTAAGATTGTATTGTGACACATTTGTGCTAGATCCTGACTCAAGTTTCTGGTAAAGGGGGGTAGTGTGGGAACCAAAGCCAGGTGACCAGATTTGTGTGATGTCATTCTATAAGCCAGCAATTAAATTGATATTTAGTTACAACTGCAAGATGGTACTCAGCAGTCTGTTTGTAAAACCTGACAAGAAAGATCGCTCATCCACATCATCTTGTCTTGCTGCAGTAAGTAACGTAACTAGGGAACAGTAATTCTTTAATCAGTTAGGAAAATATAGTGAGATTAGGTAAAAGTAGTTTTTTCTGTGTCTGTGTGAATCTATCCATGTTGGATATTATATTTCCATTGACTGAAACTCAGGTGCTTATTATGAAGAGATATTCAGTATTTTCCTGTTGTCTTTTTATTGTTTATTATTAAATATATTTAAACTTTTCATTGTAGCTGATCTTTTAGATAATATTTTAAACTTTGAGAGTACTTATATTTATTTAGTGACACTGTGGCCACTCCTGAAAGTCTTGCTGCATTGGTCAAACACTACCATTTGTATTAGTATTAATTTTACTCAGTATAACTTGGTACCCTTGTAAGAGTGTTAGAGTAGCTGGCTGGTGGCACTGTTACTAACTTATAGTCTGGGCAAAGGTGGCAGAGTGGGTAATCAATGCCAGCCTTTCCCAGGTGTATGTGAGTGAAAATGAAATCTCAGAGAGTGTGTGTGTCAGCTACTTGGAACAGGGACACAGAGCTCCTTAGTGGTCAGTGTAGATTCTTATTTGGGGCCTGGGGAGAGACAGAGTCTAGCCCCAGGACAAGAATGTGTTCCCTGTATGCTCTTAAGGATAATTGTGCTTGGTACAGAGAGCTGCATCTGAAAATACTGTTTGTGTGTGTATTTCAAAGTGAGTGTTCCCCCACCAGTGTCCATGATGAGGATTGAGACTCCTTGATTACTGGCCCAGAAAAGGGATGTCACAGGGCCTTTTTAAACATAGCCATGCTATCCAATAATATTAGATAGGCCATTGATCCAATAAGGGTATGCATAGTGCCTGGTCACAGTCATGTGGTTGTCTTCATTAGAAGGCAGTGCCATCAGCACCAAATATACAGTATTCGAACTGCATGACCATGACTAACTTGTGATTTGTGGGATTGCCATTGAGACCATGTCAGTTATGGTATCCCAGCCACAGCACTACAGGCACCATCACTTGGTAGTAGAGATGATATGACACTGTGTGACCTTGTAGTATTGTTGAAGAATTTTTTCCCATAGTTCTAGGTGCTTTTTACCTCACTGCCTGCAGACTTTCAAGCTGTTCCCATGATTTGTCCTGAGCAAGTTTGTCATCCAATACTAGGAAGTCCTCAGTGGGAGGACAAGATCCTTCCATGATGGGCCATCATCCAGGCAACCATGGACATAATATTTGCATATGCAAGCATCATAGCAATGATACCGTTTCTATTTCAGGTCCTTACCCCACCCCTAGTGATTGGCATATCTAAGTTTGTCACAGTGGGGAATCCTATATACTCCATGTGAAGGATAATGCTACCACACACACAATAAAGAATACTAGAATCACTTGCTTTGAAGCATCGAGCCCATGTCCCTAAACATGGCTGTTTCAGTGCTTTGCAAGTCCCCATTTACTGGGTAGTGAATGGCCAACCAGAACATTCGCTCTCCCCAACTATTGGAAAACCACAGTTCACTACTCATGACTATCCACCCAACATGGCTCTTCCAGCACCCAAGGCAAAGCTCAAACTCTGGTCATCTGGGTCATAGTCAGGGCTTCATCCTTCAGTGCCATACAGCCAGCCATGTGTTTTCATAGCTTTGAATTGCTCACTTCATTTTTGTTTTGCTTTCAGAATTTCTTTGTTTCATGGTCCATGCACTTATTTTTGGCATTAAGCATGATCTGAGTCAGAACTGTTCTGGTTTAAATACTAGTGAGAGTAGAGGGAGAACTAAGCCATGTCTAGACCTCTGACTGCTTGTAGAACTTTGAGTTGTGATGTTTTGCTATTGGCCAATGGATTCATTGAATTTCATGTGTTTATCTGCTATCATAAGTTGCCTGTGTTTGCAAGGTACTGCTCCTTGCATAGCCATTTTAACTGTGGACTGTACAGATGCAGAACCTAATCTTTCTTAATACAATCTATGCCAGAAATTCTGAGCAAATTTAATAGTCAGTAGTTATGCAAAGTGGTTCATTCCTGTTTGTATATAGAGTTGTGTTATTTATTCTGTATAGATAGGACTCCAGTTAAGCAACTCCTAATAATCTCTTAGGCACAACTCATCCTCCAGTCCATAGAAGCAAGCAACTGGAACCATGAAGCCACATTTTCTGACTGTTTCTGCAGCCAATGTGGTTAAAATAGGTATTCTGAGACAATATTGCAATTGCGTCGTGTTCATTGACAACCATCTATTACTTAAAGGGAGACTCTCTCCTTTCGAAAAAAACATTTCTTGCCTTGGAATGAAGCCTCAACATTAATGTTGTAATCCTTCCCTCTTTGGATCATTTCAGTAATCTCACCTACTGTATCAACTTCACAATCCCAGAGCTGCTCATTTTTGTAGGGGTGGATGCACAGATCTTATGCCCGCCCACTTTGGAGACATCATTGTTGCAGGGTTCATAGGTTCATAGGTGTGTACTAGGCTAATGGCCCTGGGGCCTTTACAAGCCTAGCCATAGGATTACCCCGGCATAGTGCCACCTGACCTTAGTTTCCAGTGCCTCTGTCGGGTAGAGCCACTGGAGTTATCCCCGGGATGAAATTTCTGTTTCCCATACACTCATCAAGATTTCTCTTGAAGAGCCTCAGTGAGGTGCTCTGCTTGACATGCATGGGAAGTCTGTTCCATAGCATGAGCAGTCTCTGGGTTATGAACCTGTCCCTCCAGCATGCTCTGTTAATTGTGGTAATGAGGTTGAGGTCTCTGGAGCGTGTGTATGCAGGGATTGGGATTTCTTTAGATGTAGCATTTCTAACAGAGCTGGGTCAGACATGGCTTTGTAAGTCAAGCAGAGATCGCCTCTAAGTAGGTGATATGAAACAGAGAATAGTTGGAGTTTTTTGAATCTGTCCATATAGGTCAAGTGTTTAAGGCCTAGGATCCTCTTTGTGAGGTACTTTTGTGGCCTCTCCAGTTGTTGCAGGTGTCTAGTGAGGTAAATTCCAAATGGGGCATTGTACTCGATGACTGGCCTAATGAGGGAAGAGTAGAGGGAGACAGTGATC